>NC_052316.1:47800732-47808232 GCF_016432855.1 Salvelinus namaycush | reverse complement strand
TATCCACTGTCTTTTCTTCATAATCTACAGACTGCCTGCAGGCCCTGCTATTCTCTGATAGAATCTTAAGCCTCTTGTTCCAATACCCTGGTCTGGCAGTAACTACACTGGCCACTTGCTCATTTACAAGCTGCAGATAAATGCACTGCAGTCTTTAATCTGTCTCTGGTTGGAGCTCCGGTTCAGTTAGGCCTACAACACAGCACCGGGCCCACACCGGGCCCTTCATCTCCCCCTCACCCAGGCCTCCTCCAACACAGCACAGGGGCCCACACCGGGCCCTCCATCTCCCCCTCACCCAGGCCTCCTCCAACACAGCACAGGGGCCCACACCGGGCCCTCCATCTCCCCCTCACCCAGGCCTCCTCCAACACAGCACAGGGCCCACACCGGGCCCTTCATCTCCCCCTCACCCAGACCTCCTCCAACACAGCACTGGGCCCACACCGGGCCCACACCGGGCCCACACCGGGCCCTTCATCTCCCCCTCACCCAGACCTCCTCCAACACAGCACAGGGGCCTGTTATCACAAAGTGTCTCAGAGTAGGAGTGTTGCATGATGAGTTGTGCCTTTTTAGATCAATAATAATGAAGATTATATGGGTAGTGAGGACCTGATTCTAGATCAGCACCCTTTGTCTGAAACTTGTGTGAATACAGACCCTGGCCCAGTCCCTCCATGCCTTCCACAAGACTTTCACTGCCCTGTCACCTGCCACACAGCCAACCGTCAAAATGCATTTGTCACATGCTTCGTAGACAACCAGTATTCATGGATGCCAAGGGAAGCCAGGCTTCCCCAAAATATTTCACCAATAAAACAATTAAAATGATAAAATAATATATCTTTGTTTTTTCATAATTTGGGGCGTCAATTCGCAAGTGGCTTAATCTGAACCGGAGAAAACATCAGAGTGAGGGAAACAGCGCACCCTCTGTCTCAGTATGTGTAGCCCATGTATGTGATTCTGATGTTGTCGGCGTAGCACTTGATTGATTGATGCCAGCAAGCATTTGACCAACCTTGATAAATAAAAAGTATAAATAATTAGCCCATCAGCATTGAGTTAAGCGTAACTGTGGGTTGTCCTGGTGCAGTCACCGTGCTTCTACACCTGCATTGTTTGCTGTTTGGGGTTTTAGGCTGGGTTTCTGTACAGCACTTTGAGATATCAGCTGATGTAAGAAGGGCTATATAAATACATTTGATTTGATTTGATTTGCAGGCCCACCCAAGGGAGGCCAGTTTGGATTTGGCTTCAAACCAATGAAGTCACTTCTTAAGCAAAACGTCACTTTCAGGAAAAAAACGTGTCTGTTTCTGGTCTGCTTGTGTTGATTTGCTGCAGTAGCTAGGTTGCTAAATTGTCCCTTTCCTAAGCCATGGATGGAGATGGGAATTTGGACTTGTGGTTCTGACTTTTCTTTACAGGCCAATGATTATGACAGTGATTTTGATCTAACCATAACTGAATATGTTGTGCCACTGGCCTGAGACAATTCCAGTTCAAAATGATGTCTAGATGTAGCCTAGTAGTCTGATGTTAAATATCTAGCTAACTTAGGTGGTTCATTCTTGCCCATGTCAGGAAGTTAGGCTAGCAAGCATTTTAGCTAGGTAGCCTATGTCAACAAGTGTTAAAAGTGTTCTACATGACAGTCAGAGACTGTTTAGCCAACATGAAAGAGAGGAGGATGGCACTGGTGTTCAACTAGTCTACATGTAGGGTGAGTCAACAATTTTTGTTTTACTTGCAGGGACGCACACACACAAACACACACGCACATGCACACGCACACAGAAATTAGTACCATGAGCAACCATGATTGGACTAAATTATTTTTGGTATCAGTGTATTAAACTAAGCATATATAGCCTAGATGATTTGATGACGTTTAAATGTTTAAGTTGAAATGGTGCTGAGGTTACTGATAACTGTTCTGATGTCCAGAACCTTGTTTTTTCGCTCGTAGGAAACGATGGCGGAAACCAAATGTACAAAAACAAGTTACGATCAGTGCAACAACAAAAAACACAGAAAATAGCACAATTGGTCGGGAGCCCGTAAAACTGCACCCTAGCACATCCCAACACTATTCTGTGTCGAGTGACACGGGGGAGAGAAGTAATAGAGGGAGAGAAGGTGAGGGAGGAGAGTAGGATGTACCCAAACCCTCCATCAGGCAGAAAACAGTCACATGACTCACTTCTGTGTGAACACTATGCCTACTGTTGTCAGGGAAACTCTCTTAGAGAGAACTCCACCATAGCTCACCTAACATCTTAGAGAATGCTGGACTCACCGTAGCTCACCTAACATCTTAGAGAATGCTGGACTCACTGCAGCACACCTAACATCTTAGAGAATGCTGGACTCACTGTAGCTCACCTAACATCTTAGAGAATGCTGGACTCACTGTAGCTCACCTAACATCTTAGAGAATGCTGGACTCACTGTTGCTCACCTAACGTCTTAGAGAATGCTGGACTCACTGTAACTCACCTAACATCTTAGAGAATGCTGGATTCACTGTAGCTCACCTAACATCTTAGAGAATGCTGGACTCACTGTAGCTCACCTAACATCTTAGAGAATGCTGGACTCACTGTAGCTCACCTAACATCTTAGAGAATGCTGGACTCACTGTTGCTCACCTAGCTAACGTGATCCAGTCATTCACCATTGCACACAGAGTACCGTCTATCGTAATTTTCTGTCACATGTGGCTCCGCCTCCAGTGAGTTGTAACTGATCTTACAACCAGTCACCACTGAGGCTGGAACTAGTGAGTCATGACAAAAAGAACATTAGAATCACTATTTATGTTTTCCAGATATCAAACAATAGATACTGATGATCTGAGCTCAAAGGATTTGGAGCTGTCAAAAACACAACAAAAATAGGCTACTTCTGGCAGAACCTTTTAAAAACCCTTTGAAATATGTGAATCACTTACACAGGCTCATTAAAGCTCAAGCTATCCACTCTATTCTCTGTTGGGTTTGAGTAAGACAATATCCCATTAAAAGCTGTTTTCTCATCCTCCATTCAGTTGAATTGGTACTGAAGTGTCAGTGTTTTTCTCTGGATTAAAGTCTGATAGCACTTGAAGGGAGAACGAATACCGTCCTTTGAAGACTTTTGAATACGTAACACACAATGAGAAGACAGAGGGAGAGAGAAGGGGGAGGGAGAGAGATAGAGAAAGACAGAGGGAGAGAGAAGGGGGAGGGAGAGAGATAGAGAAAGAGAGGGAGAGAGGAGGGGGAGGGAGAGAGATAGAGAAAGACAAAGGGAGAGAGAAGGGGGAGGGAGGGAGATAGGGAAAGACAGAGGGAGAGAGAGAGATAGGGAAAGACAGAGGGAGAGAGAAGGGGGAGGGAGAGAGATAGAGAAAGACAAAGGGAGAGAGAAGGGGGAGGGAGATAGGGAAAGACAGAGGGAGAGAGATAGGGGGAGATAGAGAAAGACAGAGGGAGAGAGAAGGGGAAGAGATAGAGAAGGGGGGAGGGAGGGAGATAGAGAAAGACAGAGGGAGAGAGAAGGGGGGAGGGAGGGAGATAGAGAAAGACAGAGGGAGAGAGAGCCCCAGGACAGCAACACAATTAGACATTTACATTTAAGTAATTTAGCAGACGCTCTTATCCAGAGCGACTTACAAGTACATACATTCATACTTTTTTGTACTGGTCCCCCGTGGGAATCGAACCCACAACCCTGGCGTTGCAAGCGCCATGCTCAACCAACTGAGCCACACGGGACCAGTAGACACCACCAAATCATGAGAAAACAAAAATATAATTACTTGACATATTGGAAAGAATTGACAAAAAAACTGAGCAAACTAGAATGCTATTTGGCCCTTAACAGAGAGTGCACAGTGGCAGAATACCTGACCACTGTGACTGACCCAAACTTAAGGAAAGCTTTGACTATGTACAGACTCAGTGAGCATAGCCTTGCTATTGAGAAAGGCTGCCGTAAGCAGACCTGGCTCTCAAGAGAAGACAGGCTATGTGCACACTGCCCACAAAATGAGGTGGAAACCGAGCTGCACTTCCTAACCTCCTTCCAAGTGTATGACCATATTAGAGACACATATTTCCCTCAGATTACACACATCCACAAAGAATTCAAAAACAAACCCAAACTCCCATATCTACTGGGTGAAATACCACAGTGTGCCATCACAGCAGCAAGATTTGTGACCTGTTGCCACAAGAAAAGGGCAACCTGTGAAGAACGGACACTATTGTAAATATATATAACCCATATTTATGTTTATTTATTTTCCCTGTTGTACGCACATCGTTACAGCACTGTATTTATACATAATATGACATTTGAAATGTCTTTATTCTTTTGGAACTTCTGTGAGTGTAATGTTTACTGTTCATTTTTATTGTTTATTTCACTTTTGTTTTTTATCTATTTCCCTTGCTTTGGTGCCCTTAACCAACAATGCAGTTTTAAGAAAAGTAAGTGTTAAGTAAAAATAAAAATAACAAATAATTAAAGATAAAGACAGAGGGGGAGAGAAGGGGACGAGGGAGGGAGATAGAGGGAGAGAGAAGGGGGAGGGAGATAGAGAAAGACAGAGGGAGAGAGAAGGGAGGGAGAGAGATAGAGAAAGACAGAGGGAGAGAGAAGGGGGAGGGAGGGAGATAGAGAAAGAGAGAAGGGGGAGGGAGGGAGATAGAGAAAGAGAGAAGGGGGAGGGAGGGAGATAGAGAAAGACAGAGGGAGAGAGAAGGGGGGAGGGAGGGAGATAGAGAAAGACAGAGGGAGAGAGAAGGGGGAGGGAGAGAGATAGAGAAAGACAGAAAGAAATAGAGGCAGAAATGGACAACAGAGGTTTCTAATGGACTCCATTACTGCCTGTGTGTAATGTACTGCCTGTAATGTATTTAACTAGGCAATTACCTGCCTTGTACAGGAGCAGAACGACAGATTTGTACCTTTTCAGCTCAGGGATTCGATCTTGCAACCTTTCGGTTACTAGTCCAATGCTCTAACCACTAGGCTACCTGCCACCCCGTAATCTACTGCCTGTGTGTAATCTACTGCCTGTGTGTAATGTACTGCCTGTGTGTAATGTACTGTTTGTGTGTAATGTACTGCCTGTGTGTAATCTACTGCCTTTGTGTAATCTACTGCCTGTGTGTAATCTACTGCCTGTGTGTAATGTACTGCCTGTGTGTAATCTACTGCCTGTGTGTAATGTACTGCCTGTGTGTAATCTACTGCCTTTGTGTAATCTACTGCCTTTGTGTAATCTACTGCCTTTGTGTAATCTACTGCCTGTGTGTAATCTACTGCCTGTGTGTAATCTACTGCCTGTGTGTAATCTACTGCCTTTGTGTAGTCTACTGCCTGTGTGCAATGTACTGCCTGTGTGTAATCTACCGCTTGTGTGTAATGAATGGCAAGATGGCGCCGACAAGCAACTTTGCAGTATTTCGGGGTTTTTGTATGTAATTTGTTGCATTATTAGCCCAGAACGTTTTTTGTGTTATTACATACAGCCAGAAATAACTTTTGGATATCAGAGCGGCGGTAACCTCATCAGCATTACGACCAGGAATACGACTTTCCTGAATTGGATCCTTTGTTCGTACACCTCCAGGGCAATTGAACTTATCCCAGAGGCTGCTCCAAGACGCTGCCGGCGGAGAAGAGGTATTCGGAGTGGACTTCTAGTCCGACTCAGGAGGAGTGCACACCATCCACCGCTTCCGAGAATATTACTCGCTAATGTTCAGTCTCTGGACAATAAAGTAGACGAGCTCAGGGTGAGGATCTCCTTCCAGAAAGACATCAGGGACTGTAACATACTCTGTTTCACGGAATCGTGGCTCTCTCCGGACATACTCTCCCCGTCCATACAGCCAGCTGGGTTCTCAGTACATTGCACAGACAGGAATAAAGAACTCTCCGGGAAGAAGAAAGGCGGGGGTGTATGTTTCATGATTAACTACTCATAGTGTGATTGTGATAACATACAGAAACTCAAGTCCTTTTGTTCTCCCGACTTAGAATACCTCACAATCAAATGCCGACCGTATTACCTCCCGAGAGAATTCTCTTCGGTTATAGTCACGGCCGTGTATATTCCCCCTCAAGCCTATACCACGACGGTCCTCAAGGAACTACACTGGACTTTGTGCAAACTGGAAACCACATATCCTGAGGCCGCATTCATTGTTTCTGGTGATTTTAACAAAGCAACTTTGAGGAAAACGTTACCGAAGATCTATCAACACATTGACTGTAGTATTCGTGCTGCTAAAACGCTTGAACACAATTACTCCCCGTTCTGGGATGCCAACAAGGCCCTCCCCCACCCTCCCTTCGGCAAATCAGATCAAGACTCCATTTTCTCTCTTCCTATAGGCAGAAGTACCCTGCTTCAAGATTGTTTTGATCACGCAGACTGGGATAAGTTCCGGGTAGCCTCTGAGAATATCATTGACGTATACACGGACACGGTGAGTGAGTTCATCAGGAAGTGTATTGTGGATATTGTTCCCACTGTGACTATTAAAACCTACCCAAACCAGAAACCGTGTATCTCTGGCAGCATTCAAGCAAAACTGAAAGCGTGAACCACCACATTTAACCATGACTGGGAATATGGTTGAATACAAACAGGCAATCAAACACGCAAAGTGTCAGTACAGAGACAAAGTGGAGTCGCAACTCAACGGCTCAGACACGAGACGTATGCGGCAGGGTCTACAGACAATCAGGGATTACACAGGGAAAACCATCAGAATCGCGGACAATGACGTCTTGCTCCCGGACAAGCTAAACACAATCTTCGCCCACTTTGAGGATAATACAGAGCCACCGACGCAGCCCGCTCCCAAGGACTGTGGGTTCTTGTTCTCCTTGGTTGTTGTGAGTAAGACATTTAAGCGTGCTAACCCTCACAAGGCTGCCGGCCCAGACGGTGTCACACCCTGATCAGTTTCACCTGTCTTTGTGCTTGTCTCCACCCCCCTCCAGGTGTCACCCATCTTCCCCATTATCCCCTGTGTATTTATACCTGTGTTCTCTGTTTGTCTGTTGCCAGTTCGTCTTGTCATGTCAGGTCTTACTAGCGTTCTTTCCCGTCTCCCTGTTTTCTCAAGTTTCCTAGTTACCCCGGTTCTGACCATTCTGCCTGCCCTGTCCTGACCCTGAGCCTGCCTGCCATTCTGTAACTTTCTGACTCTGCCCTGGATTACGGACCTCTGCCGGCCCTTGACCTGTCTTTTGCCTGTCCCTTGTTTAGGTCAATAGACATTTGTGATTCTAGCTGTCTGCATCTGGGTCTTATCCTGAGTTCTGATAGACAGCATCCCTCAGAGCAGCTGGCTGGTGTGTTTAAGGACATATTCCTTAAATTGCTGCCTGTGTGTAAAGTACTGTGTGTGTGTCATGTACTGCCTGTTTGTAATGTACTGTCTGTGCTGTGTGTGGAGGATGAATTAGGAGACACATGGTGTGATTGTT
>NC_052316.1:47765732-47795732 GCF_016432855.1 Salvelinus namaycush | reverse complement strand
AGTTTATTGCTGTATGGTTAGTCATTGACCATCGAGTAATACTTAAAATAACTGAGACTACAATATGAAATGCTGCTTTTATTCAAACGTTGTGTGATTTCAACCTAAGCATAGATTGAACAGTATATTAATTTAAACAAACAATGTACTGTTACAAACATATACTCTGGCACTGATACAAAAGGCACATACATCATTCATGCAAACGACACACTTAAAAGAGGGTTCTTCAAGGGTTCTTTGGTAAGGGGAATGGTTCTATGTGGAACCAAAAAGGTCTCTGCTGTCGTTATGAGCCAAATAACCCTTATTTATACAGTAGATATCATTAAGAGCCAAATTACCCTTATTTACACAGTAGATATCACTATGAGCCAAATAACCCTTATTTATACAGTAGATATCATTATGAGCCAAATAACCCTTATTTATACAGTAGATATCATTATGAGCCAAATAACCCGTATTTATACAGTAGATATCACTATGAGCCAAATAACCCTTATTTATACAGTAGATATCATTATGAGCCAAATAACCCGTATTTATACAGTAGATATCATTACGAGCCAAATAACCCTTATTTATACAGTAGATATCATTATGAGCCAAATAACCCGTATTTATACAGTAGATATCATTATGAGCCAAATAACCCTTATTTATACAGTAGATATCATTATGAGCCAAATAACCCGTATTTATACAGTAGATATCATTACGAGCCAAATAACCCTTATTTATACAGTAGATATCATTATGAGCCAAATAACCCGTATTTATACAGTAGATATCATTATGAGCCAAATAACCCTTATTTATACAGTAGATATCATTATGAGCCAAATAACCCGTATTTATACAGTAGATATCATTACGAGCCAAATAACCCGTATTTATACAGCAGATATCATTATGAGTGTCACGCCCTGGCCTTAGTATTCTTTGTTTTCTTTATGTTTTTTAGTTAGGTCAGGGTGTGACATGGGGAAGGTATGTGTTTTGTAATGTCTAGGGGTGTTGTATGTGTATGGGGCAGAGTAGAGTAGTGTTGTCTAGTTATGTCTATGGCTGCCTAGATTGGGTCTCAATCAGAGACAGCTGTCATTCATTGTCTCTGATTGGGAGCCATATTTAAGGCAGCCATAGGCAGTAGGCTTTTGTGGGGTGTTGTCTATGTTGAACGTTTGTTGCTTGTCTGTGCACTTACGTTCTTTAGCTTCACGGTCGTTTGTTGTTTTGTTAGTTTGTGTATAGTGTTCGTTTCGTGTTTTTTCTCTCTTCCAAAATAAAGAGATGTATTTTGCACACGCTGCGCCTTATTCCTCTCTATCTCAAGAAGACGATCGTGACAGAACACCCCACCAACCATGGATCAAGCAGCGTGAGAGGAACCAGGACTCGTGGACTTGGGAGGAAATATTGGACGGAAAGGGACCCTGGGCTCAACCAGGAGAATATCGCCGCCCCAAAGCTGAGCTGGAGGCAGCGAAAGCAGAGAGGCGGCGATATGAGGAGGCAGCACGGAAACAAGGCTGGAAGCCCGTAAGTCAAACCCAAAAATTTATTGGGAGGGGGCTCTCGGGTAGTTTAGTTGGGTCAGTCGGGAGACGTGAGCCAACTCCTCCTGCTTACCGTAGGGAGCCGGTGAGGGCGGATTTGGAGGTGAGCGACGCAGAGACAGTAAAGGAGTTAATGGAGAAATTGGAGGAGAGCGTTATGAGGGATGTACTGGTTTGGTGCATGAGGCACGGCATCCGTCCGAATGAACGTGTTGGTGAGTTAATGTCACCGGGAACAGCTCTCCATACTCGTCCTGAGGTGCGTGCTAGCTGTCTGGTTAAGACAGTGCCTACAGCACGCACAAAGCCTCCTGTGCGTCTCCAGAGCCCTGTTCCTCCTCCACGCACTCTCCCTGTGGTGCGTGTATCCAGCCCAGTGCCTCCAGTTCCGGCATCACGCACCAAGCCTCATGTGCGTCTCCAGAGCCCTGTACGCACTGATCTTTCTCCCCGCACTCGTCCTGAGGTGCGTGCCCTCAGCCCGGTACCACCAGTCCCGGTACCACGCACTAGTCCTATAGTGCGCCTTGAGAACTCAGTGTGCCCTGTTCCTGCTCCCCGCACTAGCCTTGAGGTGCGTGTCTCCAGTCCGGTACCACCAGTTCCGGCACCACGCACCAAGCCTCATGTGCGTCTCCAGAGCCCTGTACGCACTGTTCCTTCTCCCCGTACTCGCCCTGATGTGCGGGCCCTCAGCCCGGTACCACCAGTGCCGGTACCACGCACCAGGCCTATAGTACGCCTTGAGAGTCCAGTGTGCCCTGTTGCTACTCCCCGCACTAGCCTGAAGGTGCGTGTCTTTAGCCCGGTACCTCCAGTCCCGGTACCACGCACCAGGCATACAGTGCGTCTCAGCCGGCCAGAGTCTGCCGTCTGCCCAACGGCGCCTGAACTGCCCGTCTGCCCAACGGCGCCTGAACTGCCCGTCTGCCCAACGCCGTCTGAACTGTCCGTCTGCCAAGCGCCGCATGAACTGCCCGTCTGTACTGAGCCTTCAAAGCCGCCCGTCTGCCATGAGCCTTCAGAGCCGTCCGCCAGACAGGAGCCGCTAGAGCCGTCCGCCAGACAGGAGCCGCTAGAGCCGTCCGCCAGACAGGAGCCGCTAGAGCCGTCCGCCAGACAGGAGCCGCTAGAGCCGTCCGCCAGACAGGAGCCGCTAGAGCCTTCCGCCAGACAGGAGCAGCCAGAGCCTTCCGCCAGACAGGATCAGCCAGAGCCTTCCGCCAGACAGGATCAGCCAGAGCCGTCAGCGAGCCAGGACCAGCCAGAGCCGTCAGCGAGCCAGAACCAGCCAGAGCCGTCAGCGAGCCAGGACCAGCCAGAGCCGTCAGCGAGCCAGGACCAGCCAGAGCCGTCAGCGAGCCATGACCAGCCAGAGCCGTCAGCGAGCCATGACCAGCCAGAGCCGTCATCCAGCCATGACCAGCCAGAGCCGTCATCCAGCCATGACCAGCCAGAGCCGTCATCCAGCCATGACCAGCCAGAGCCGTCATCCAGCCATGACCAGCCAGAGCCGTCATCCAGCCATGACCAGCCAGAGCCGTCATCCAGCCATGACCAGCCAGAGCCGTCATCCAGCCAGGATCCGCCAGAGCCAGCCAGCCAGGATCCGCCAGAGCCAGCCAGCCAGGATCCGCCAGAGCCAGCCAGCCAGGATCCGCCAGAGCCGCCAGCCAGCCAGGATCCGCCAGAGCCGCCAGCCAGCCAGGATCCGCCAGAGCCGCCAGCCAGCCAGGATCCGCCAAAGCCAGCCAGCCAGGATCCGCCATCCAGTCCGGTGCTGCCCCTCAGTCCGGAGCTGCACTTCACTTCGGAGTTGCCCCTCATTCTGGTGTTGCCCCTCATTCTGGTGTTGCCCCTCATTCTGGTGTTGTCCCTCATTCTGGTGTTGCCCCTCAGTCCGGTGCTGCCCCTTAGTCCGGTGGGGTTAATTTGGAGGGTGGCCATTTGGAGGAGGCTACCAAGGCGGGTATTGACAATGGTGGAGTGGGGGCCACGTCCCGCACCCGAGCCGCCGCCATGATGGGGCCCACCCCGTACCCTCCCCTTTCTATTTCAGGTTGTGCGGTCGGAGTCCGCACCTTTGGGGGGGGGAGGTACTGTCACGCCCTGGCCTTAGTATTCTTTGTTTTCTTTATGTTTTTTAGTTAGGTCAGGGTGTGACATGGGGAAGGTATGTGTTTTGTAATGTCTAGGGGTGTTGTATGTGTATGGGGCAGAGTAGAGTAGTGTTGTCTAGTTATGTCTATGGCTGCCTAGATTGGGTCTCAATCAGAGACAGCTGTCATTCATTGTCTCTGATTGGGAGCCATATTTAAGGCAGCCATAGGCAGTAGGCTTTTGTGGGGTGTTGTCTATGTTGAACGTTTGTTGCTTGTCTGTGCACTTACGTTCTTTAGCTTCACGGTCGTTTGTTGTTTTGTTAGTTTGTGTATAGTGTTCGTTTCGTGTTTTTTCTCTCTTCCAAAATAAAGAGATGTATTTTGCACACGCTGCGCCTTGGTCCTCTCTATCTCAAGAAGACGATCGTGACAATGAGCCAAATAACCCTTATTTAAACAGTAGATATCACTATGAGCCAAATAACCCTTATTTATACAGTAGATATCATTATGAGCCAAATAACCCTTATTTATACAGTAGATATCGTTATGAGCCAAATAACCCTTATTTATACAGTAGATATCACTATGAGCCAAATAACCCTTATTTATACAGTAGATATCACTATGAGCCAAATAACCCTTATTTATACAGTAGATAAAAAAAATGTGTGTAAGACAATCATCTCTGGTCTACAGTATAAATGCACTTTCCATTGCCTGCTTGCTTTGGTGAATGTGATGTGTCCTGCCTTTTGGTGAATGTGATGTGTCCTGCCTTTTGGTTAATGTGATCTGTCCTGCCTTTTGGTTAATGTGATGTGTCCTGCTTTTTGGTTAATGTGATGTGTCCTGCCTTTTGGTTAATGTGATCTGTCCTGCCTTTTGGTGAATGTGATGTGTCCTGCTCCTGCCTTTTGGTTAATGTGATGTGTCCTGCTCCTGCCTTTTGGTGAATGTGATGTGTCCTGCCTTTTGGTGAATGTGATCTGTCCTGCCTTTTGGTTAATGTGATGTGTCCTGCCTTTTGGTTAATGTGATGTGTCCTGCTCCTGCCTTTTGGTTAATGTGATGTGTCCTGCCTTTTGGTTAATGTGATGTGTCCTGCCTTTTGGTTAATGTGATGTGTCCTGCCTTTTGGTGAATGTGATGTGCCCTGCTCCTGCCTTTTGGTGAATGTGATGTGTCCTGCTCCTGCCTTTTGGTGAATGTGATGTGCCCTGCTCCTGCCTTTTGGTGAATGTGATGTGTCCTGCTCCTGCCTTTTGGTGAATGTGATGTGTCCTGCTCCTGCCTTTTGGTGAATGTGATGTGTCCTGCTCCTGCCTTTTGGTTAATGTGATGTGTCCTGCCTTTTGGTTAATGTGATGTGTCCTGCTCCTGCCTTTTGGTTAAACCTTGCTCTCCTATTATCCTTGTACCCTCTGGCCTTGTTTCTGTCCTGGTGCGTTTGTCCCCCCAAAACCCCAGAGCAAACTATAACCCCCCCCCCACACACACACACACGCACACACGCAGATAACCCCCACACCACACAGAAAATGACACACACACACACACACACACACACACACACACACACACACACACACACACACACACACACACACACACACACACACACACACACACACACACACACACACACACACACACACACACACACACACACACACACACACACACACAGACAGAGCGGAGGGGGAAGCATGCAGCACGCTGGTCATTACCATAACAAACGGGAGTGTTTCTGAAGATACACTTGTTCAGGACAGACAGGGGGCAACGGGGGTGGGGGGGGGGGGGGGGGGTAGGCTGGGGTGGCCCCCCGCTCTATTTCAATAACAACAGCCAGACACAAGGCCCTGCTAGTCAGGCTTTGAATGAAACACTTGGGTTCTGATGGAGAGATAAGAGGAGGCAGATGGAAGAGGAAGGAAGGCAACTCCAACGGCCTCTTGACCCTGTTTACTTTAGCATCTTTACACGGCAAATAAGACACTGCGTATAACGGACTAGCGATCACAGAGCATTTCGCCACAACCCCCTCGCAATAACATCTGCTAAACACGTGTACGTGACCAAATAACATTTGATTTGATTTGACACGCGCATTTCCACCATTCAACCAAGTGTGTTATTTTCCTTATCACGATACAAAAATGGATCTAAATGATTTATGCGTACGTACTTTGGATGGTGCCCTCACTGACCGTGTCACCGCTTATAAATATCTGACCCATCTGGACTGATGACAAGCTATCTTTCAAAAGGCATGTTGATGAGATAGTGAAGAAATTAAGAACTCAGATTGTGTTGTCGTGTTATAGGAACAGCTCCCGTCTTTCATTAAATAGCAGAAAACAAATCATTCCGTCAACATTCATTCTGGTCATTGACGATGGCAAAAAAATCGTCTCTATGAATGCAGCCGCAACCGTATTGAAGCCACCTGACACAGTTTATCATAGTGCGTTGCACTTTATTACAGCGATCGGTTTCAGTACAAATCATCGCATTTTGTATGAGAAAGAAGGCTGGCCCTTTTTTTTGAAGTCTCGTAGATCAATTCATTGCACTCTTTTTTTGGTCTATAAAGCCCTATTGCGTAAACTTACGCCTTGCCTTACCTCACCCCGACTCAGGGATGGCTAACCACGAGGATCCCTTTAATCTCCACTGAGTTAGGTGAATCTGCATGTCGTTTTCTTTTGCACCTCTCACGTGGAAAGATCTCCAAAAGTCATTCAAGTTGATGGAGTTGGTGTCTCCAGGGGCGATTCAGGCGGACGTTAGAGAGACTTTTTTTGTTGCTGAAGAATGGGTTTCATATGATTTGTGTTTTGCTTTTCATGTATTGTGTAATTGATGTGTATGTGTATATGTATAGTGTAATTGATGTGTATATGTATTGTGTAATATATGTGTATGTAGATATGTATAGTGTCATTTATGTGTATATAGATATGTATAGTGTAATTGATGTGTATATAGATATGTATAGTGTAATTGATGTGTATATAGATATGTATAGTGTCATTTATGTGTATATAGATATGTATAGTGTCATTTATGTGTAAATATATATGTATAGTGTAATTGATGTGTATTGATGTGTTCATGCAGGGCTCATCTGTGAAAGAGATGACTCCCTGGCAAAATAAAAGGTTACATCAAAATCTTATATAAATAAAGTTGAACATGAAGACAATCACATAAAAAAAATATCTGTATCTATCGCTGTGCGGATAAGATGTAATGGTAAATAATGTACATTTCATTAAAGAGAAAGACTGAATATAGAATATAACTACTACTTCTAAACCCACTATTTTAATACTTTATATGAGCACCTGAAACATAGACACAGAAATCATATTTATTCAGAGATGATCTAGTATTGTCTGGGGCTTTACTATGGGGCCTAACACCCTTCAGTGTTCACTATGGGGCCTAACACCCTTCAGTGTTTACTATGGGGCCTAACACCCTTCAGTGTTTACTATGGGGCCTAACACCCTTCAGTGTTTACTATGGGGCCTAACACCCTTCAGTGTTTACTATGGGGCCTAACACCCTTCAGTGTTTACTATGGGGTCTAACACCCTTCAGTGTTTACTATGGGGCCTAACACCCTTCAGTGTTTACTATGGGGCCTAACACCCTTCAGTGTTTACTATGGGGTCTAACACCCTTCAGTGTTTACTATGGGGTCTAACACCCTTCAGTGTTTACTATGGGGTCTAACACCCTTCGGTGTTTACTATGGGGCCTAACACCCTTCAGTGTTTACTATGGGGCCTAACACCCTTCAGTGTTTACTATGGGGCCTAACACCCTTCAGTGTTTACTATGGGGCCTAACACCCTTCAGTGTTTACTATGGGGCCTAACACCCTTCAGTGTTCACTATGGGGCCTAACACCCTTCAGTGTTTACTATGGGGCCTAACACCCTTCAGTGTTTACTATGGGGCCTAACACCCTTCAGTGTTTACTATGGGGTCTAACACCCTTCAGTGTTTACTATGGGGCCTAACACCCTTCAGTGTTTACTATGGGGCCTAACACCCTTCAGTGTTTATTATGGGGCCTAACACCCTTCAGTGTTTACTATGGGGCCTAACACCCTTCAGTGTTCACTATGGGGCCTAACACCCTTCAGTGTTTACTATGGGGCCTAACACCCTTCAGTGTTTACTATGGGGCCTAACACCCTTCAGTGTTTACTATGGGGCCTAACACCCTTCAGTGTTTACTATGGGGCCTAACACCCTTCAGTGTTTACTATGGGGCCTAACACCCTTCGGTGTTTACTATGGGGCCTAACACCCTTCAGTGTTTACTATGGGGCCTAACACCCTTCGGTGTTTACTATGGGGCCTAACACCCTTCAGTGTTTACTATGGGGTCTAACACCCTTCAGTGTTTACTATGGGGCCTAACACCCTTCAGTGTTTACTATGGGGCCTAACACCCTTCAGTGTTTACTATGGGGCCTAACACCCTTCAGTGTTTACTATGGGGCCTAACACCCTACAGTGTTTACTATGGGGCCTAACACCCTTCAGTGTTTACTATGGGGCCTAACACCCTTCAGTGTTTACTATGGGGCCTAACACCCTTCAGTGTTTACTATGGGGCCTAACACCCTTCAGTGTTTACTATGGGGCCTAACACCCTTCAGTGTTTACTATGGGGCCTAACACCCTTCAGTGTTTACTATGGGGCCTAACACCCTTCAGTGTTTACTATGGGGCCTAACACCCTACAGTGTTTACTATGGGGCCTAACACCCTTCAGTGTTTACTATGGGGCCTAACACCCTTCAGTGTTTACTATGGGGCCTAACACCCTTCAGTGTTTACTATGGGGCCTAACACCCTTCAGTGTTTACTATGGGGCCTAACACCCTTCAGTGTTTACTATGGGGCCTAACACCCTTCAGTGTTTACTATGGGGCCTAACACCCTTCAGTGTTTATTATGGGGCCTAACACCCTTCAGTGTTTACTATGGGGCCTAACACCCTTCAGTGTTTATTATGGGGCCTAACACCCTTCAGTGTTTACTATGGGGCCTAACACCCTTCAGTGTTTACTATGGGGCCTAACACCCTTCAGTGTTTGCTATGGGGCCTAACACCCTTCAGTGTTTACTATGGGGCCTAACACCCTTCAGTGTTTACTATGGGACCGAACAGCTTTCCCTTGGGAGGACTGAGTCAAGGGCTTTACACATAAACAAACACACAGACTACCATCTAGACTACACACTGTTTACACAGGTAATCCCTAGTGTCAAATCTGTGTTCAAACTCCTGGCTCAAATATCCTCTATCTCCATGTTATTTATTTATATACATGAATAGAGAACACACTCTTAGATTCGGGATAGAGTTGTCCTAAACCTCAGCTTGATTTCCTGTGTTAAATGTGGCTTAGCCGTGGCTGGGGCTCCACGCAGGCAGGCAGGCAGGCAGATGCGAGGAAGGAAGGAGAGAGCCTGTAGAGGGAGAGAGAGTTAGTGGGAAGGAAGGAGAGAGCCCGTAGAGAGAGAGAGAGAGAGAGAGTTAGTGGCGGAGTGGTAAATATGTGGTAACACTTTGACTGGTAATCCTCCTGCACAAAGAATACCCAGAGATTATGGACCGGTTGTCTGACAGAGAGAATCCTCCGACACAATCAAATTCCTCCGGCTGCATGTATGCCTGGGTTTGGAGAGAGAGAGAGCTCAGATCGCCAGTCATGTGAGGGTTCAATACAGTCTTGACAAGGCTTCAACTTCTTTAAAGGAAGCACAAAAAAGTAGGCAAATGTTTTCATGCAGTCGAGCGCAGATTAATATTAATTCAACAGAGGTTGGTTGCCAAGAGATACTGCATAATACTGTACCCTATCTATTTACAGTGTGTTTTGCTGAAGGAGCGGTTTTGTTGGAGTGTTTATCCATTAGACTGTGCTTGATGGTTGACCCCTGACCTCTGACTACCCCTCAATGAGGCCAAGAGAACCTTGGAAACCGTGACAACCCCCGCCCCCTTCAAGCACGAGCTGCACGGGGCACACCACCATCACCCCAGCTGACAGATTTGGAGTGTTTTTTTTTTAAAGCGATGTGAAAAGAGGAGTGCGAGGGAGTGAAAAACCCAGCCACAGACCCATAGCCCCTGGGATGAATAGGAGATAGAAGTCATTTCATTTGTGCACTTGTCTGAACCTACAATAAAAGTTGATAATTGAGAAGTGAGAGAAGGGTAGGATCAATATGACTATGGAAGAAAAAATAGGAAGGCACAGGCTTATGTTTAATACAGTTTAATGATATTTAATATTTTCTGCTGCTTTCTGTCTCTTCTTCTCCCTTTGTCCACATTAAAATACTTCAAAAAGAATTGTAATGAAGTGGAAATTAAAAAGAATGTAGATTGGGGTTGGAAAGAGAGGTCTCTAATCCTGCTATCTCTTAATAATTCAAAGTCTCTTTTATTTTCTGAATAAAAAGCTGAATTAATCTGGCACTGTGAAGCTGTCCCCTCTCCTCAGTGTTTAAATAAATCCCCCCCGTTCGTTCCTTCCTACATTAGACACGAGGAGGCTGGCTCTGGCTGCTAGCCAAGCTCTGTGTCAATTCCCTCCTTTCTCTTCCAGATTCCCTTTCTGTTGCTTTCTGCCAGGGAGGGTCCTAGGAGACAAACCATGCCACCAAGAGCTGCTATCTGCAGAAGCTACCCAGCACACACGCAGGCCTATCACAGCAGAGCTAAGACCACTTAGCAAGGGCCACGTAAAGGCACCCTTACGAAACTTTACCCAGATATTAGGACACTGGGAAGCCAAATGATATATTACAAAGGCATTGTGTAACTGGAAGGGCTTGACCATTTATAACTTAAACTGGCTGGCTCCGGCTTTCCACTGGAAATAGAATCACTTTAATGGACTTAAATATAAATGGTTGGCCTGGGTGTTTCATCCTCCTACGGAATATATGCAGAGCAGTATCTATATTTCCTCTGTTTCAAGAGGAAATTGTTAAAGTATATAATTCAAGTATAGTTATTAATATGAAAGGTAACCGTATAATACATGACACATTGGTCATGGTTAGAATTTCCTTTCTGTCCGGCTGTTTTCATTGGTTTAAACGAGTATTCTATTTCTATTAATGAGTCTTCAATGATTCTGTTCATCCTTCTAAGCTAGAAAGACCCCAAGGCATATTACTGTAAGTAGCTACTGTATAGCCAAGTCACACAGCCTTTCAGAAAGACAATACAGGAGCCTTTGCAAACTGACACCATTAAAATAAAAGGAGCTTAGCCTCTGAGAGCCAAAACTCAGTGAAAAGAAGAGAGCAGAGAGAGAGAGGAGAGTAGGGGGGGGGGAAGAAAGGGAGCAATGAGAATCCTCCATCTGTCTGTCTCTCTGCTTCTCTACAGAGCTGAGAGGAGAAACCAGGCCCAAGATCAAGACAGACAGGGCCTGCATGTTCCTCGATTAGCTGGTCCCCTTCTCTATCAGCTCTGAGAGTGTCTGTCTGGTTGTCTTGTGAAAGCCCCCAGGCAGCAGGCTGGGCTGTGGGGGTAGCTCGGAGGAGGTTGTTGGATGGAGGAGCTGTATGTGGCGTGGTCTTCCCGTATGTCCCTGCGCTGTACAGATGTGGGATCAGTACTGAGCCTGTCTGTCTACACTGAGATAGACGCCTTCTGTTTCACTTTTGAATCTAAGATTTATCTCGTACTGATCCTGGATCACTTTCTCCCCTCTCTCTCTCTTTCTCTCTTTCTCTCTTTCTTTCTTTCTCTCTTTCTCCTTCTGCATACTCTCTGGATCAAACTGGCCTTGCTGACGGCGTTGTGTTGGGAAGGATACTCTCCTTGGAGGCATGATGCTCCAGCTGAAAGAGAAACAATAGCTGTGGATTGTTTTACATTTTGTTCGACTGAAAAGGCTTAGAAACACTCATTCAGCAAGAAAATAAGTTGGATTTTGAGACGCTTGCAGTACAATAGCAGTCGAATACCCTTGTAAAGAAACAGTGACATGTACCAATTCATGCTTTTGAGATTGAACAATATGTTGGGGGGGGGGGGGGGGGGGGGGGGGGGGTCGGAATATAGCAAACTTTTGTTTGTTTGTGTTATTTTGTGAAAAATACAACTTGGTTTCTCAAACGAGTCTGCGATGAGATTGACATGCCAGGTTTTAGGGCCAAAGTCTTTTTTTCTTTTTACAATCCAGAGCGTTTCTCCTTAACATGGTTATATTGCTCTTCACAGAAAACCTTGCTCTTTATCAAAAGATACAAATACGAAGAAGGAAAGTGGGGAATAGAGGACACCTACAGGGAATGTACCCGGGTGTTTGTTAAGTTCCCTAAAGGCAACATAAAATCATTTTCAGTAAAGGTGTGTGCTATTTTTATATATATATCACCGTGGCTGTGTTTCTCTGTCTGTTTGTAGGAGCTATCGTTATGCCAGACGGGTAGGAGAGGATAGGGGTGGGGGAAAAAAAACATTTGCATTAGTATCACTGTCTGACTCCAGGCACTATGGCCATGATACTTTATTCTCAACCCATTCAGAGACCCATTATCGCCAACCCCAACACACACACACACGCACACGCACACACACACGCACACGCACACACACACATGCACACACACGCACACGCACACGCACACGCACACGCACACACACGCACACGCACACTATCCCCGTACCACACACACTATTCCCATCTTATCATGGACAGCATCTCCCACAACACCAGCGCAGAGGTACAGGACAGACGGTGGGGTTGGGGGGTTGGGGGGATATTTCCGGAGGGAGGGGGGGGGGTCCTGCCATGTAATTGTCCCGGTGAGCACTCAATAGCACCTTAAACCAAGCAGGCAATCTACAAAGCTCTGCAGTGAAGGAGGGAAGGGCCCTGTGGCTATAGGGACCCTAATAGGAACCTCTTTCTCACAGAGATAAATGGGCAAAGTTCCTTTAATTTATCGGCAGCGGCTGGCTGTTTGGGACTGGGGCTATCAAAGCACAGCAATGCTATTTATCCCTCCAAGGGTGAAGAGAGAGAGAGAGAGAGAGAGAGGAGGAAGGAAAGAGCGAGGACTAAAGGAGGAGAGGAGAGGCGGCAGAGAGGAAATTGGCAGAAACAGAAGGTCAAACTGTTTATCTCTTTTTATTCCCACGTCTCGCCCCTTCTTCTTCATTCTTCTTGAACTGTCCTCTCTTTCTCAGTTTACCTGTTGTGGACTCAGGTAGTAAAAGGTCCTTTGGAAAATGGAAAAGGACTATTGTGAAACGTGGTATTAGTTTCTATAGCAACTTGAGGAAAAGAGCAACGGAACGGAAGTTTCTAACCGCAAGGAAAGATGCCGACCAAACTACCAAAGATAAGATGAGCCAGATGAACACAAGGGGTGCTGATCCTCAGAGGTTTCATCTATCTTCACCTAACAATGCCTTACCTGCTGCTCCTGATGCTGCTCCTGATGCTGTGACTGATGCTGCTCCTGATGCTGTGACTGATGCTGCTCCTGATGCTGTTCCTGATGCTGCTCCTGATGCTGCTCCTGATGCTGCTCCTGATGCTGCTCCTGATGCTGTGCCTGATGCTGCGACTGATGCGGTTCCTGATGCTGCTCCTGATGCTGCTCCCGATGCTGCTCCTGATGCTGTTCCTGATGCTGCTCCTGATGCTGCTCCTGATGCTGCTCCTGATGCTGCTCCTGATGCTGCACCTGATGCTGCTCCTGATGCTGTGCCTGATGCTGTTCCTGATGCTGCTCCTGATGCTGCTCCTGATGCTGTTCCTGATGCTGCTCCTGATGCTGCTCCTGATGCGGTGCCTGATGCTGTTCCTGATGCTGTGCCTGATGCTGTGCCCGATGCTGCTCCTGATGCTGCTCCTGATGCTGCTCCTGATGCTGCTCCTGATGCTGTTCCTGATGCTGCTCCTGATGCTGTTCCTGATGCTGCTCCTGATGCTGCACCTGATGCTGCTCCTGATGCTGTGACTGATGCTGTTCCTGATGCTGTTCCTGATGCTGCTCCTGATGCTGCACCTGATGCTGCTCCTGATGCTGCTCCTGATGCTGTGCCTGATGCTTCTCCTGATGCTGTGCCTGATGCTGTGCCTGATGCTGCTCCTGATGCTGCTCCTGATGCTGCTCCTGATGCTGTGCCTGATGCGGACGTGGACGTGGGTATATCATGCTTCGTCCCAAATAAGCACCCTTTTCCGAATAGTGTACTACCATTTGGGACACAAGGTAAACTTGGTGCACTGAAAGGCTGTCCACCACTACCACCACACCTCACACCTCGCTGCTGCACAGGCCATACCACCCCGTTAGTCACTCTGCTGCACAGGCCATACCACCCCGTTAGTCACTCTGCTGCACAGGCCATACCACCCCGTTAGTCACTCTGCTGCACAGGCCATACCACCCCGTTAGTCACTCTGCTGCACAGGCCATACCACCCCGTTAGTCACTCTGCTGCACAGGCCATACCACCCCGTTAGTCACTCTGCTGCACAGGCCATACCACCCCGTTAGTCACTCTGCTGCACAGGCCATACCACTCCCTTAGTCTCTCTGCTGCACAGGCCATACCACTCCCTTAGTCTCTCTGCTGCACAGGCCATATCACTCCCTTAGTCTCTCTGCTGCACAGGCCATACCACCCCGTTAGTCACTCTGCTGCACAGGCCATACCACCCCGTTAGTCACTCTGCTGCACAGGCCATACCACTCCCTTAGTATCTCTGCTGCACATGCCATACCACTCCCTTAGTCTCTCTGCTGCACAGGGCATACCACTCCGTTAGTCACTCTGCTGCACAGGCCATACCACTCCCTTAGTATCTCTGCTGCACAGGCCATACCACTCCGTTAGTCACTCTGCTGCACAGGCCATATCACTCCCTTAGTCTCTCTGCTGCACAGGCCATATCACTCCCTTAGTCTCTCTGCTGCACAGGCCATACCACTCCCTTAGTATCTATGCTGCACAGGCCATATCACTCCCTTAGTCTCTCTGCTGCACAGGCCATACCACTCCGTTAGTCACTCTGCTGCACAGGCCATATCACTCCCTTAGTATCTATGCTGCACAGGCCATACCACTCCGTTAGTCACTCTGCTGCACATGCCATACCACTCCCTTAGTCTCTCTGCTGCACAGGGCATACCACTCCGTTAGTCACTCTGCTGCACAGGCCATACCACTCCCTTAGTATCTCTGCTGCACAGGCCATACCACTCCGTTAGTCACTCTGCTGCACAGGCCATATCACTCCCTTAGTCTCTCTGCTGCACAGGCCATATCACTCCCTTAGTCTCTCTGCTGCACAGGCCATACCACTCCCTTAGTATCTCTGCTGCACAGGCCATACCACTCCGTTAGTCTCTCTGCTGCACAGGCCATATCACTCCGTTAGTCTCTCTGCTGCACAGGCCATATCACTCCCTTAGTCTCTCTGCTGCACAGGCCATATCACTCCCTTAGTCTCTCTGCTGCACAGGCCATATCACTCCCTTAGTATCTCTGCTGCACAGGCCATACCACTCCGTTAGCCGCAGGCCCAGTGCATTGGTATGAAAAGCTAAGAGAAATGGAAAATTAATACAGTGAGAGTTTGGCCCAAAAAACTGTAATACCTCCACTGTGGAGGGACAAAGCACGTGCCACAGCATAGGTCTCAAAATGCCCCAGTTGCATAGTCCAATGAGAAAGCCTCATCCCAGATTAATTTCAGCATTTCCTTGTATTGGAGAATATCACATTGGAGCCAGTAGTCTGGCCTGTTTAAAGATCTCCTCATTGGAGCCAGTAGTCTGGCCTGTTAAAAGATCTCCTCTTTGGAGCCAGTAGTCTGGCCTGTTAAAAGATCTCCACATTGGAGCCAGTAGTCTGGCCTGTTTAAAGATCTCCTCATTGGAGCCAGTAGTCTGGCCTGTTAAAAGATCTCCACATTGGAGCCAGTAGTCTGGCCTGTTTAAAGATCTCCTCATAGAAGCCAGTAGTCTGGCCTGTTAATATCCAGTTAGAGTCCATCTCCACTGCAGTAGGTGCCCTGACAGAGAGTACACTCTGGGATGGCTCTCTCTGAGTCTTTGAAGCCAGCCATGGTTAAGAGGTGAAGGAGGAACTGGGCACATCCACACTCTGTTTACATTCCAAATAGCCCCCTATTCTCTACGTACTGCACTACGATTGACCAGAGCCCTGTGGGCCCATGTCAAAAGTAGTGCACTAAATAGGGAATAGGGTGCCATATGGCTCTGGTCAAAAGTAGTGCACTAAATAGGGAATAGGGTGCCATTTGGGATGCAGCCTCTCCATGGTGATGAATGACTTCCCTGATCCACAGCCGTCTATTTTCGTCCTTCTTAATCCAACCGGGATCAAAGCCTGGCTTTCTTTCTCTCCCAACAGGAATGCCCACATCAAAGTCTGGCTCTCTCTCCCAACAGGAATTCCCATCCCTTCCTACTTCCAGGACATGCAAATGATCAGGGCTTCCTCTCCTCCTCCTCTTCTCCTCCAGGACCCCCAACACCTGATTGAGGCGAGTCGACGCCATTTGCCAACATGCCAAGGGAATTACAAGGGACTCTCCAAGGGATACCATCCAATCGGGCCAAACTCTCCCCTCTCGCCCAGCAAATTTGCTTTGGCTTTTCTCTCTGGCATAGGAAGACAGCAGTGTCTCTCTTTCTCTATTCATTGACAGTTGGTCTTGCTGTTGGAAGATTCCTGGCTGGACGGACCCTGTTTGGATTGGAAGCCATATTCAAACTGGGAGGAAGAGGGGGGTTGGTGGGGGATTTGGTTTGTACAAAAGAACAGACCATGGAACCGTGTCAGTGTCTGTGTTTGTGTTCATTCAGGTTTTTTTGGGGATGTTTTCTGTTACCTCAGACAGGATGGAGGGATGGGAGAAGGAGAGGAAATGCTGATGATTCTTCTCTGTTTCACTGATCCCATTACAACAGCAGAAGTTCCAAGTTTACGTTGCCAGGCAAGTCTTTAATTCCTCAGGAACAAAGACAAAACATGCCAGTGATTACCTAAAGCTAATATGATGGTCATAATTAAAAACCTAATTGAAAACAGGGTGGTTGGTAGAGTAGAAGAGTTCAAATTAGATCTTTGAGTTAAAATCTTCACACCATCAAATTAGAGATGAAGGAAAATCTAAATGAATGGCTTTTCTCTGCGTTGTAGGTGTTTAGTGTCATAGAGAACATTAAACTGAGGGAGAAAGATGACACTGAACACAGGGATAAAGACGAGACTGAACACAGGGATAAAGATGAGACTGAACACAGGGATAAAGACAAGACTGAACACAGGGATAAAGACGAGACTGAACACAGGGATAAAGATGACACTGAACACAGGGATAAAGACGAGACTGAACACAGGGATAAAGATGAGACTGAACACAGGGATAAAGACGAGACTGAACACAGGGATAAAGACGAGACTGAACACAGGGATAAAGATGAGACTGAACACAGGGATAAAGACGATACTGAACACAGGAATAAAGACGAGACTGAACACAGGGATAAAGATGACACTGAACACAGGGATAAAGATGAGACTGAACACAGGAATAAAGACGAGACTGAACACAGGGATAAAGACGAGACTGAACACAGGGATAAAGATGAGACTGAACACAGGGATAAAGACAAGACTGAACACAGGGATAAAGACGAGACTGAACACAGGGATAAAGACGAGACTGAACACAGGGATAAAGATGATACTGAACACAGGGATAAAGACGAGACCGAACACAGGGATAAAGATGAGACTGAACACAGGGATAAAGATGAGACTGAACACAGGGATAAAGATGAGACTGAACACAGGGATAAAGATGACACTGAACACAGGGATAAAGATGAGACTGAACACAGGGATAAAGACGAGACTGAACACAGGGATAAAGATGAGACTGAACACAGGGATAAAGATGACACTGAACACAGGGATAAAGATGAGACTGAACACAGGGATAAAGACGAGACTGAACACAGGGATAAAGACGAGACTGAACACAGGGATAAAGACGAGACTGAACACAGGGATAAAGACGAGACTGAACACAGGGATAAAGATGAGACTGAACACAGGGATAAAGATGAGACTGAACACAGGGATAAAGACGAGACTGAACATAGGGATAAAGATGACTGAACACAGGAATAAAGATGAGACTGAACACAGGGATAAAGACGAGACTGAACACAGGGATAAAGACGAGACTGAACACAGGGATAAAGACGAGACTGAACACAGGGATAAAGATGAGACTGAACACAGGGATAAAGATGATACTGAACACAGGGATAAAGACGAGACCGAACACAGGGATAAAGATGAGACTGAACACAGGGATAAAGACGAGACTGAACACAGGGATAAAGATGAGACTGAACACAGGGATAAAGATGACACTGAACACAGGGATAAAGATGAGACTGAACACAGGGATAAAGACGAGACTGAACACAGGGATAAAGATGAGACTGAACACAGGGATAAAGATGACACTGAACACAGGGATAAAGATGAGACTGAACACAGGGATAAAGATCAGACTGAATGAACTGATCACAAGGCCTAGAAAGAGAATCAGCAACAGAGACTAATTCTAACCAAGTTAGAGTCGCTGGCTTTGTCATCCAGCTGCCTTTGTCCTCTATTGCTGCAGAGTGTGAGGCTGCTTCCCAAATGGATCCCTGTTATCTTGGTCCTCTATTGCTGCAGAGTGTGAGGCTGCTTCCCAAATGGATCCCTGTTATCTTGGTCCTCTATTGCTGCAGAGTGTGAGGCTGCTTCCCAAATCTTTATGGTGCATTGCCTTGAAACATGGCCCATTTGGGACTCAACCTTACACTACCTTTTGATCAGGGCCCATTTGGGACTCAACCTTACATTACCTTTTGACCAGGGCCCATTTGGGACTTAACCTTACACTACCTTTTGACCAGGGCCCATTTGGGACTCAACCTTACACTACCTTTTGACCAGGGCCCATTTGGGACTCAGCTTTACATTACCTTTTGACCAGGGCCCATTTGGGACTTAACCTTACATTACCTTTTGACCAGGTCCCATTTGGAACGCAGTAGTACTGTGATGGGGTAGTCTTCTTCTCCCATCATGCTGCTGGGCATGCCAGAACACAGGGGGTTAACAATAGAAGTGTCGGCCCTGAGTGCCTCAGCAAATGAAGAAGAGGAGAGGCTGAACAGAGGAAGAATAATATACATTTCTGGGAGGGAGGGATCCTCGGAGGGAGAGTAGGGGGTATGCATGTAGAAGAGGAGCAGGAAAGCAGGTCATCATCGCCTACGACGGACAGCCTGTCACCCAGGGAAGGAGACCGCGTCCCAAATGGCAACCTATTCCCTACATAGCGCGCTACTTTTGACCAGAGCTCTAGGGACCCTGGTCTAAAGTAGTGCACTACATAGGGAATAGGATGCCATTTGGGACGCAGCGGAGCCGGCCGGAGGGAGCAGGTATGGTACTGAACACTACTGTGGAGGCCTGGTATGGTACTGAACACTACTGTGGAGGCCTGGTATGGTACTGAACACTACTGTGGAGGCCTGGTATGGTACTGAACACTACTGTGGAGGCCTGGTACTGAACACTACTGTGGAGGCCTGGTATGGTACTGAACACTACTGTGGAGGCCTGGTATGGTACTGAACACTACTGTGGAGGCCTGGTATGGTACTGAACACTACTGTGGAGGCCTGGTATGGTACTGAACACTACTGTGGAGGTCTGGTATGGTACTGAACACTACTGTGGAGGCCTGGTATGGTACTGAACACTACTGTGGAGGCCTGGTATGGTACTGAACACTACTGTGGAGGCCTGGTATGGTACTGAACACTACTGTGGAGAACTGGTATGGTACTGAACACTACTGTGGAGGTCTGGTATGGTACTGAACACTACTGTGGAGGTCTGGTATGATACTGAACACTACTGTGGAGGTCTGGTATGATACTGAACACTACTGTGGAGTTCTGGTACTGAACACTACTGTGGAGGCCTGGTATGGTACTGAACACTACTGTGGAGGCCTGGTATGGTACTGAACACTACTGTGGAGGCCTGGTATGGTACTGAACACTACTGTGGAGTTCTGGTATGGTACTGAACACTACTGTGGAGGCCTGGTATGGTACTGAACACTACTGTGGAGGCCTGGTATGGTACTGAACACTACTGTGGAGGCCTGGTATGGTACTGAACACTACTGTGGAGGTCTGGTATGGTACTGAACACTACTGTGGAGGTCTGGTATGGTACTGAACACTACTGTGGAGTTCTGGTATGGTACTGAACACTACTGTGGAGGCCTGGTATGGTACTGAACACTACTGTGGAGGTCTGGTATGGTACTGAACACTACTGTGGAGGTCTGGTATGGTACTGAACACTACTGTGGAGGTCTGGTATGGTACTGAACACTACTGTGGAGGTCTGGTATGGTACTGAACACTACTGTGGAGGCCTGGTATGGTACTGCACACTACTGTGGAGGCCTGGTATGGTACTGAACACTACAGTGGAGGCCTGGTATGGTACTGAACACTACTGTGGAGGCCTGGTATGGTACTGAACACTACTGTGGAGGCCTGGTATGGTACTGAACACTACTGTGGAGGCCTGGTATGATACTGAACACTACTGTGGAGGTCTGGTATGGTACTGAACACTACTGTGGAGGCCTGGTATGGTACTGAACACTACTGTGGAGGCCTGGTATGATACTGAACACTACTGTGGAGGCCTGGTATGGTACTGAACACTACTGTGGAGTTCTGGTATGGTACTGACCACTACTGTGGAGGTCTGGTATGGTACTGAACACTACTGTGGAGGCCTGGTATTGTACTGAACACCCCTGTGGAGGTCTGGTATGGTACTGAACACTACTGTGGAGGCCTGGTATGGTACTGAACACTACTGTGGAGGCCTGGTATGGTACTGAACACTACTGTGGAGGTCTGGTATGGTACTGAACACTACTGTGGAGGCCTGGTATGGTACCGAACACTACTGTGGAGGCCTGGTATGGTACTGAACACTACTGTGGAGGCCTGGTATGGTACTGAACACTACTGTGGAGGCCTGGTATGGTACTGAACACTACTGTGGAGGTCTGGTATGGTACTGAACACTACTGTGGAGGTCTGGTATGATACTGAACACTACTGTGGAGGTCTGGTATGATACTGAACACTACTGTGGAGTTCTGGTACTGAACACTACTGTGGAGGCCTGGTATGGTACTGAACACTACTGTGGAGGCCTGGTATGGTACTGAACACTACTGTGGAGGCCTGGTATGGTACTGAACACTACTGTGGAGTTCTGGTATGGTACTGAACACTACTGTGGAGGCCTGGTATGGTACTGAACACTACTGTGGAGGCCTGGTATGGTACTGAACACTACTGTGGAGGCCTGGTATGGTACTGAACACTACTGTGGAGGTCTGGTATGGTACTGAACACTACTGTGGAGGTCTGGTATGGTACTGAACACTACTGTGGAGGCCTGGTATGGTACTGAACACTACTGTGGAGGCCTGGTATGATACTGAACACTACTGTGGTGGCCTGGTATGGTACTGAACACTACTGTGGAGTTCTGGTATGGTACTGAACACTACTGTGGAGGTCTGGTATGGTACTGAACACTACTGTGGAGGCCTGGTATGGTACTGAACACCCCTGTGGAGGTCTGGTATGGTACTGAACACTACTGTGGAGGCCTGGTATGGTACTGAACACTACTGTGGAGGCCTGGTATGGTACTGAACACCCCATGTGGAGGTCTGGTATGATACTGAACACTACTGTGAAGTTCTGGTATGATACTGAACACTACTGTGGAGTTCTGGTATGGTACTGAACACTACTGTGGAGGCCTGGTATGGTACTGAACACTACTGTGGAGGTCTGGTATGTTACTGAACACTACTGTGGAGGCCTGGTATGGTACTGAACACTACTGTGGAGGCCTGGTATGGTACTGAACACTACTGTGGAGGCCTGGTATGGTACTGAACACCCCTGTGGAGGCCTGGTATGGTACTGAACACTACTGTGGAGGCCTGGTATGGTACTGAACACTACTGTGGAGGCCTGGTATGGTACTGAACACTACTGTGGAGGCCTGGTATGGTACTGAACACCCCTGTGGAGGCCTGGTATGGTACTGAACACTACTGTGGAGGCCTGGTATGGTACTGAACACTACTGTGGAGGCCTGGTATGGTACTGAACACTACTGTGGAGGCCTGGTATGGTACTGAACACTACTGTGGAGGTCTGGTATGGTACTGAACACTACTGTGGAGGCCTGGTATGGTACTGAACACTACTGTGGAGGCCTGGTATGGTACTGAACACTACTGTGGAGGCCTGGTATGGTACTGAACACTACTGTGGAGGTCTGGTATGGTACTGAACACTACTGTGGAGGTCTGGTATGGTACTGAACACTACTGTGGAGGTCTGGTATGGTACTGAACACTACTGTGGAGGTCTGGTATGGTACTGAACACTACTGTGGAGGCCTGGTATGGTACTGCACACTACTGTGGAGGCCTGGTATGGTACTGAACACTACAGTGGAGGCCTGGTATGGTACTGAACACTACTGTGGAGGCCTGGTATGGTACTGAACACTACTGTGGAGGCCTGGTATGGTACTGAACACTACTGTGGAGGCCTGGTATGATACTGAACACTACTGTGGAGGTCTGGTATGGTACTGAACACTACTGTGGAGGCCTGGTATGGTACTGAACACTACTGTGGAGGCCTGGTATGATACTGAACACTACTGTGGAGGCCTGGTATGGTACTGAACACTACTGTGGAGTTCTGGTATGGTACTGAACACTACTGTGGAGGTCTGGTATGGTACTGAACACTACTGTGGAGGCCTGGTATGGTACTGAACACCCCTGTGGAGGTCTGGTATGGTACTGAACACTACTGTGGAGGCCTGGTATGGTACTGAACACTACTGTGGAGGCCTGGTATGGTACTGAACACTACTGTGGAGGTCTGGTATGGTACTGAACACTACTGTGGAGGCCTGGTATGGTACCGAACACTACTGTGGAGGCCTGGTATGGTACTGAACACTACTGTGGAGGCCTGGTATGGTACTGAACACTACTGTGGAGGCCTGGTATGGTACTGAACACTACTGTGGAGGTCTGGTATGGTACTGAACACTACTGTGGAGGTCTGGTATGATACTGAACACTACTGTGGAGGCCTGGTATGGTACTGAACACCCCTGTGGAGGCCTGGTATGGTACTGAACACTACTGTGGAGGCCTGGTATGGTACTGAACACTACTGTGGAGGCCTGGTATGGTACTGAACACTACTGTGGAGGCCTGGTATGGTACTGAACACTACTGTGGAGGTCTGGTATGGTACTGAACACTACTGTGGAGGCTTGGTATGGTACTGAACACTACTGTGGAGGCCTGGTATGGTACTGAACACTACTGTGGAGGCCTGGTATGGTACTGAACACTACTGTGGAGGCCTGGTATGGTACTGAACACTACTGTGGAGGCCTGGTATGGTACTGAACACTACTGTGGAGGCCTGGTATGGTACTGAACACTACTGTGGAGGCCTGGTATGGTACTGAACACTACTGTGGAGGCCTGGTATGGTACTGAACACTACTGTGGAGTTCTGGTATGGTACTGAGCACTACTGTGGAGTTCTGGTATGGTACTGAACACTACTGTGGAGGCCTGGTATGGTACTGAACACTACTGTGGAGGCCTGGTATGGTACTGAACACTACTGTGGAGGCCTGGTATGGTACTGAACACTACTGTGGAGTTCTGGTATGGTACTGAACACTACTGTGGAGGCCTGGTATGGTACTGAACACTACTGTGGAGTTCTGGTATGGTACTGAGCACTACTGTGGAGTTCTGGTATGATACTGAACACCCCTGTGGAGGCCTGGTATGATATTGAACACCCCTGTGGAGGCCTGGTATGGTACTGAACACCCCTGTGGAGGTCTGGTATGGTACTGAACACTACTGTGGAGGCCTGGTATGGTACTGAACACCCCTGTGGAAGCCTGGTATGATACTGAACACTACTGTGGAGGTCTGGTATGGTACTGAACACTACTGTGGAGGCCTGGTATGGTACTGAACACTACTGTGGAGGCCTGGTATGGTACTGAACACTACTGTGGAGGCCTGGTATGGTACTGAACACTACTGTGGAAGCCTGGTATGGTACTGAACACTACTGTGGAGGCCTGGTATGGTACTGAACACTACTGTGGAGTTCTGGTATGGTACTGAGCACTACTGTGGAGTTCTGGTATGGTACTGAACACTACTGTGGAGGCCTGGTATGGTACTGGACACTACTGTGGAGGCCTGGTATGGTACTGAACACTACTGTGGAGGCCTGGTATGGTACTGAACACTACTGTGGAGTTCTGGTATGGTACTGAACACTACTGTGGAGGCCTGGTATGGTACTGAACACTACTGTGGAGTTCTGGTATGGTACTGAGCACTACTGTGGAGTTCTGGTATGATACTGAACACCCCTGTGTAGGCCTGGTATGATACTGAACACCCCTGTGGAGGCCTGGTATGATACTGAACACCCCTGTGGAGGTCTGGTATGGTACTGAACACTACTGTGGAGGCCTGGTATGGTACTGAACACCCCTGTGGAAGCCTGGTATGATACTGAACACTACTGTGGAGGTCTGGTATGGTACTGAACACTACTGTGGAGGCCTGGTATGGTACTGAACACTACTGTGGAGGCCTGGTATGGTACTGAACACTACTGTGGAGGCCTGGTATGGTACTGAACACTACTGTGGAGGCCTGGTATGGTACTGAACACTACTGTGGAGGCCTGGTATGGTACTGAACACTACTGTGGAGTTCTGGTATGGTACTGAGCACTACTGTGGAGTTCTGGTATGGTACTGAACACTACTGTGGAGGCCTGGTATGGTACTGAACACTACTGTGGAGGCCTGGTATGGTACTGAACACTACTGTGGAGGCCTGGTATGGTACTGAACACTACTGTGGAGGCCTGGTATGGTACTGAACACTACTGTGGAGTTCTGGTATGGTACTGAACACTACTGTGGAGGCCTGGTATGGTACTGAACACTACTGTGGAGGCCTGGTATGGTACTGAACACTACTGTGGAGGCCTGGTATGGTACTGAACACTACTGTGGAGGTCTGGTATGGTACTGAACACTACTGTGGAGGTCTGGTATGGTACTGAACACTACTGTGGAGGCCTGGTATGGTACTGAACACTACTGTGGAGGCCTGGTATGATACTGAACACTACTGTGGTGGCCTGGTATGGTACTGAACACTACTGTGGAGTTCTGGTATGGTACTGAACACTACTGTGGAGGTCTGGTATGGTACTGAACACTACTGTGGAGGCCTGGTATGGTACTGAACACCCCTGTGGAGGTCTGGTATGGTACTGAACACTACTGTGGAGGCCTGGTATGGTACTGAACACTACTGTGGAGGCCTGGTATGGTACTGAACACCCCATGTGGAGGTCTGGTATGATACTGAACACTACTGTGAAGTTCTGGTATGATACTGAACACTACTGTGGAGTTCTGGTATGGTACTGAACACTACTGTGGAGGCCTGGTATGGTACTGAACACTACTGTGGAGGTCTGGTATGTTACTGAACACTACTGTGGAGGCCTGGTATGGTACTGAACACTACTGTGGAGGCCTGGTATGGTACTGAACACTACTGTGGAGGCCTGGTATGGTACTGAACACCCCTGTGGAGGCCTGGTATGGTACTGAACACTACTGTGGAGGCCTGGTATGGTACTGAACACTACTGTGGAGGCCTGGTATGGTACTGAACACTACTGTGGAGGCCTGGTATGGTACTGAACACCCCTGTGGAGGCCTGGTATGGTACTGAACACTACTGTGGAGGCCTGGTATGGTACTGAACACTACTGTGGAGGCCTGGTATGGTACTGAACACTACTGTGGAGGCCTGGTATGGTACTGAACACTACTGTGGAGGTCTGGTATGGTACTGAACACTACTGTGGAGGCCTGGTATGGTACTGAACACTACTGTGGAGGCCTGGTATGGTACTGAACACTACTGTGGAGGCCTGGTATGGTACTGAACACTACTGTGGAGGCCTGGTATGGTACTGAACACTACTGTGGAGGCCTGGTATGGTACTGAACACTACTGTGGAGGCCTGGTATGGTACTGAACACTACTGTGGAGGCCTGGTATGGTACTGAACACTACTGTGGAGGCCTGGTATGGTACTGAACACTACTGTGGAGTTCTGGTATGGTACTGAGCACTACTGTGGAGTTCTGGTATGGTACTGAACACTACTGTGGAGGCCTGGTATGGTACTGAACACTACTGTGGAGGCCTGGTATGGTACTGAACACTACTGTGGAGGCCTGGTATGGTACTGAACACTACTGTGGAGTTCTGGTATGGTACTGAACACTACTGTGGAGGCCTGGTATGGTACTGAACACTACTGTGGAGTTCTGGTATGGTACTGAGCACTACTGTGGAGTTCTGGTATGATACTGAACACCCCTGTGGAGGCCTGGTATGATATTGAACACCCCTGTGGAGGCCTGGTATGGTACTGAACACCCCTGTGGAGGTCTGGTATGGTACTGAACACTACTGTGGAGGCCTGGTATGGTACTGAACACCCCTGTGGAAGCCTGGTATGATACTGAACACTACTGTGGAGGTCTGGTATGGTACTGAACACTACTGTGGAGGCCTGGTATGGTACTGAACACTACTGTGGAGGCCTGGTATGGTACTGAACACTACTGTGGAGGCCTGGTATGGTACTGAACACTACTGTGGAAGCCTGGTATGGTACTGAACACTACTGTGGAGGCCTGGTATGGTACTGAACACTACTGTGGAGTTCTGGTATGGTACTGAGCACTACTGTGGAGTTCTGGTATGGTACTGAACACTACTGTGGAGGCCTGGTATGGTACTGGACACTACTGTGGAGGCCTGGTATGGTACTGAACACTACTGTGGAGGCCTGGTATGGTACTGAACACTACTGTGGAGTTCTGGTATGGTACTGAACACTACTGTGGAGGCCTGGTATGGTACTGAACACTACTGTGGAGTTCTGGTATGGTACTGAGCACTACTGTGGAGTTCTGGTATGATACTGAACACCCCTGTGTAGGCCTGGTATGATACTGAACACCCCTGTGGAGGCCTGGTATGATACTGAACACCCCTGTGGAGGTCTGGTATGGTACTGAACACTACTGTGGAGGCCTGGTATGGTACTGAACACCCCTGTGGAAGCCTGGTATGATACTGAACACTACTGTGGAGGTCTGGTATGGTACTGAACACTACTGTGGAGGCCTGGTATGGTACTGAACACTACTGTGGAGGCCTGGTATGGTACTGAACACTACTGTGGAGGCCTGGTATGGTACTGAACACTACTGTGGAGGCCTGGTATGGTACTGAACACTACTGTGGAGGCCTGGTATGGTACTGAACACTACTGTGGAGTTCTGGTATGGTACTGAGCACTACTGTGGAGTTCTGGTATGGTACTGAACACTACTGTGGAGGCCTGGTATGGTACTGAACACTACTGTGGAGGCCTGGTATGGTACTGAACACTACTGTGGAGGCCTGGTATGGTACTGAACACTACTGTGGAGTTCTGGTATGGTACTGAACACTACTGTGGAGGCCTGGTATGGTACTGAACACTACTGTGGAGTTCTGGTATGGTACTGAGCACTACTGTGGAGTTCTGGTATGATACTGAACACCCCTGTGGAGGCCTGGTATGATACTGAACACTACTGTGGAGGCCTGGTATGGTACTGAACACTACTGTGGAGGCCTGGTATGGTACTGAACACTACTGTGGAGGCCTGGTATGGTACTGAACACTACTGTGGTGGTCTGGTATGGTACTGAACACTACTGTGGAGGCCTGGTATGATACTGAACACTACTGTGGAGGCCTGGTATGATACTGAACACTACTGTGGAGGCCTGGTATGATACTGAACACTACTGTGGAGGCCTGGTATGGTACTGAACACTACTGTGGAGGCCTGGTATGATACTGAACACTACTGTGGAGTTCTGGTATGGTACTGAACACTACTGTGGAGGCCTGGTATGATACTGAACACTACTGTGGAGGCCTGGTATGATACTGAACACTACTGTGGAGGTCTGGTATGGTACTGAGCACTACTGTGGAGGCCTGGTATGGTACTGAACACTACTGTGGAGGCCTGGTATGGTACTGAACACTACTGTGGAGGTCTGGTATGGTACTGAACACTACTGTGGAGGCCTGGTATGGTACTGAGCACTACTGTGGAGGCCTGGTATGGTACTGAACACTACTGTGGAGGCCTGGTATGATACTGAACACTACTGTGGAGGTCTGGTATGGTACTGAGCACTACTGTGGAGGCCTGGTATGGTACTGAACACTACTGTGGAGGTCTGGTATGGTACTGAACACTACTGTGGAGGCCTGGTATGGTACTGAACACTACTGTGGAGGTCTGGTATGATACTGAACACTACTGTGGAGGCCTGGTATGGTACTGAGCACTACTGTGGAGGCCTGGTATGGTACTGAACACTACTGTGGAGGCCTGGTATGATACTGAACACTACTGTGGAGGTCTGGTATGGTACTGAGCACTACTGTGGAGGCCTGGTATGGTACTGAACACTACTGTGGAGGTCTGGTATGGTACTTAACACTACTGTGGAGGCCTGGTATGGTACTGAACACTACTGTGGAGGCCTGGTATGGTACTGAACACTACTGTGGAGTTCTGGTATGGTACTGAACACTACTGTGGAGGCCTGGTATGGTACTGAACACTACTGTGGAGTTCTGGTATGATACTGAACACTACTGTGGAGTTCTGGTATGGTACTGAACACTACTGTGGAGTTCTGGTATGGTACTGAACACTACTGTGGAGTTCTGGTATGGTACTGAACACTACTGTGGAGGTCTGGTATGATACTGAACACCCCTGTTTAGGCCTGGTATGGTACTGAACACTACTGTGGAGGCCTGGTATGGTACTGAACACTACTGTGGAGGCCTGGTATGGTACTGAACACTACTGTGGAGGCCTGGTATGGTACTGAACACTACTGTGGAGGCCTGGTATGGTACTGAGCACTACTGTGGAGGCCTGGTATGGTACTGAACACTACTGTGTAGGCCTGGTATGGTACTGAACACTACTGTGGAGTTCTGGTATGATACTGAACACTACTGTGGAGGCCTTGTATGGTACTGAACACTACTGTGGAGGCCTGGTATGGTACTGAACACTACTGTGGAGGCCTGGTATGGTACTGAACACTACTGTGGAGGCCTAGTATGGTATTGAACACTACTGTGGAAGCCTGGTATGGTACTGAACACTACTATGGTGGTCTGGTATGGTACTGAACACTACTGTGGAGGCCTGGTATGGTACTGAACACTACTGTGGAGGCCTGGTATGGTACTGAACACTACTGTGGAGGCCTGGTATAGTACTGAACACTACTGTGGAGGCCTGGTATGGTACTGAACACCCCTGTGGAAGCCTGGTATGATACTGAACACTACTGTGGAGTTCTGGTATGGTACTGAACACTACTGTGGAGGCCTGGTATGGTACTGAACACTACTATGGAGGCCTGGTATGGTACTGAACACTGGGAAAGAAGCAAGAAACGATTTGGAGTCTCTTTGTCATCCCTGTCTATCTCTCCCTCTCTCTACACCCCTTTTTCCCCCCTCTCTCTGTCCTCCCTCCCTCTCTCTCTCTTATCCCTCTCTCTATACCCCCTTTCTCTCCCTCTCTCTAACCCCCCCTTCTCTCTCTCTCTCTGTCCTCCCCATCCGTCTCTCTCTGTCCTCCCTCCCTCTCAGTCCTCTCTCTAACCCCCCCTTCTCTCTCTCTCTCTGTCCTCCCCATCCGTCTCTCTCTAGTTCTCTCTCTCTCGCTCTCAGTTCAGGTCACAATGAGGGGTTTTCCCTTTATATTAGATAATTTGATAACAGAGAGGCGAGTGCCACTGGCTTCCTCTCCGAGTCGAGACGGAGGTCTCAGAGCCACATTGTAGCAATCCACCATGGTCTAGCCGTGCTTCCCTCCCTCCCTC
>NC_052316.1:47720732-47760732 GCF_016432855.1 Salvelinus namaycush | reverse complement strand
GAAACAGGATGACAGGGTGTAAGGAACAGGGAAACAGGATGACAGGGTGTAAAGGACAGGGAAACAGGATGACAGGGTGTCCGGGACAGGGAAACAGGATGACAGGGTGTAAGGGACAGGGAAACAGGATGACAGGGTGTAAGGGACAGGGAAACAGGAAGCCAGGGTGTAAAGGACAGGGAAACAGGATGACAGGGTGTAAGGGACAGGGAAACAGGATGACAGGGTGTAAAGGACAGGGAAACAGGATGACAGGGTGTAAAGGACAGGGAAACAGGATGACAGGGTGTAAGGGACAGGGAAACAGGATGACAGGGTGTAAGGGACAGGGAAACAGGATGACAGGGTGTAAAGGACAGGGAAACAGGATGACAGGGTGTAAGGGACAGGGAAACAGGATGACAGGGTGTAAAGGACAGGGAAACAGGATGACAGGGTGTAAAGGACAGGGAAACAGGATGACAGGGTGTAAAGGACAGGGAAACAGGATGACAGGGTGTAAAGGACAGGGAAACAGGATGACAGGGTGTAAAGGACAGGGAAACAGGATGACAGGGTGTAAAGGACAGGGAAACAGGATGAAAGGGTGTAAGGACAGGAAACAGGATGACAGGGGTACGGAGGGAAACAGGATGACAGGGTGTAAAGGACAGGGAAACAGGATGACAGGGTGTAAAGGACAGGGAAACAGGATGACAGGGTGTAAAGGACGGGAAACAGGATGACATGGTGTAAAGGACAGGGAAACAGGATGACAGGGTGTACGGGACAGGGAAACAGGATGACAGGGTGTAAGGGACAGGGAAACAGGATGACAGGTGTAAAGGACAGGGAAACAGGATGACAGGGTGTAAAGGACAGGGAAACAGGATGACAGGTGTAAGGAAGGGAAGGATGAGGTGTACGGGACAGGAGAAACAGGATGACAGGGTGTAAAGGGACAGGGAAACAGGATGACAGGGTGTAAAGGACAGGGAAACAGGATGACAGGGTGAAAGGACAGGGAAACAGGATGAACAGGTGTAAAGGACAGGGAAACAGGATGACAGGGTGTAAAGGACAGGGAAACAGGATGACAGGGTGTAAAGGACAGGGAAACAGGATGACAGGGTGTAAGGGACAGGGAAACAGGATGACAGGGTGTACGGGACAGGGAAACAGGATGACAGGGTGTAAAGGACAGGAAGACAGGATGACAGGGTGTAAAGGACAGGGAAACAGGATGACAGGGTGTAAAGGACAGGAAACAGGATGACATGGTGTAAAGGACAGGGAAACAGGATGACAGGGTGTAAGGGACAGGGAAACAGGATGACAGGGTGTAGGGCAGGAACAGGAGACAGGGTGTAAAGGACGGGAAACAGGATGACAGGGTGTAAAGGACAGGGAAACAGGATGACAGGGTGTAAAGGACAGGGAAACAGGATGACAGGGTGTAAAGGACAGGGAAACAGGATGACAGGGTGTAAGGGACGGGAAACAGGATGACAGGGTGTAAAGGACAGGGAAACAGGATGACAGGGTGTAAAGGACGGGAAACAGGATGACAGGGTGTACGGGACAGGGAAACAGGATGACAGGGTGTAACGGACAGGAAACAGGATGACAGGGTGTAAAGGACAGGGAAACAGGATGACAGGGTGTAAAGGACGGGAAACAGGATGACAGGGTGTAAAGGACAGGGAAACAGGATGACAGGGTGTAAAGGACAGGAAACAGGATGACAGGGTGTAAAGGACAGGAAACAGGATGACAGGGTGTAAAGGACAGGAAACAGGATGACAGGGTGTAAAGGACAGGGAAACAGGATGACAGGGTGTAAAGGACAGGGAAACAGGATGACAGGGTGTAAAGGACGGGAAACAGGATGACAGGGTGTAAAGGACAGGGAAACAGGATGACAGGGTGTAAGGAACAGGGAAACAGGATGACAGGGTGTAAGGGACAGGAAACAGGATGACAGGGTGTAAGGGACGGGAAACAGGATGACAGGGTGTACGGGACAGGGAAACAGGATGACAGGGTGTAACGGACAGGAAACAGGATGACAGGGTGTAACGGACAGGAAACAGAACTATATTAAATATTTCAATCCACATCGACGTTGATAATCTGCCTTGGTTTAAATATTGACTTTAGTTGCTTTTGTTTACCTGAAAATGTAAGGATACAATTGGTGTTGCAGAGCTTAGAATCCCATTTGACTGGCTGTCTTTAGTTGAACTAACATTATTGAGCATATCCTAACATAATCATTCATTATCATAGCATGTCATTATCATAGCATGTCATTATCATAGCATAATATTATTATCATACTATATAATTTTATAGCATGTAATTTCCATTATCATATCATTATCATATCATTATCATAGCATACCATTACCATATTAATTATCATAGCATATCATTATCTTAGCATGTTATTATCATATCATAATATTATTATCATATCATATAATTATCACAGCATATAATTTCCATGATCAAATCATTATCATAGCATATCATTGTCATTACCATAGCATATCATTATCGTTATCGTGTCGTTATCGTAACATATCGTTGCCATTATCGTAGCGTATCATTGGCATTATCATAGCATATCATTACCGTAATCATTATCGTAGCATGTCATTATCGTAGCGGGTCATTGTCATTATCGTAGCATATCATGATCACATCATTATCATACCATATCCTTATCATATCATTATCATTATCATATCATTATTATTATAACATATCAGAGAGCCGCACTATGACCGGCCTGACAGGCTAGCGTATAACTAATGACAATTAACTTAAATTACATTTTACAATTAATATCTCCTAATTACACTATGATAAAAAAAAATGAACACAGTCCCCATTAAATGAAACATTCACAGGGCTTACTACAGTGATGGACTGTGGCCCAGCGATACGTTAAACATTTAAATTCAAGCAATTTGCAGGTATTATGTTAACATCCAGCCACAGTGATTTAGTAAATCAATCACACAGACCATAGGTAGAATTCAAACAACATTAATCACACACACACACACACACACACACACACACACACACACACACACACACACACACACACACACACACACACACACACACACACACACACACACACACACACACACACACACACACACGCGCGCGCGCGGGCACGCACACACACAGGTGCACACACACAGTGTGTCAGGTAGCTTCAGTGTCAGAGATACATAACACCTGACACGGTGGCTTGGGGCGACGGAGGCTCACAGCAGCACTGAGATGAAGATATTTCTGACAAAGGCACCATGAACCAAAAGAGCACAAGTCCTACTCTATACTACTCTAACCTACTCTAACCTACTCTATCCTATTCTATCCTACTCTATCCTACTCTATCCTACTCTATTCTACTCTAACCTACTCTATCCTACTCTAACCTACTCTATCCTACTCTAACCTACTCTATCCTACTCTAACCTACTCTATTCTACTCTATCAACTATATTCTACTCTATACTACTCTATTCTACTCTATCCTACTCTAACCTACTCTATTCTACTCTATCCAACTCTATGCTACTCTATCAATTATATTCTACTCTATACTACTCTATCCTACTCTATCCAACTCTATCCTACTCTAACCTACTCTATCCTACTCTAACATACTCTATCCTACTCTAACCTACTCTATCCTACTCTAATCTACTCTATTCTACTCTATCCAACTCTATGCTACTCTATCAACTATATTCTACTCTATACTACTCTATCCTACTCTATCCAACTCTATGCTACTCTATCAACTCTATGCTACTCTATTCTACTCTATCCTACTCTAACCTACTCTATCCTACTCTAACCTACTCTATCCTACTCTATCCTACTCTAACCTACTCTATCCTACTCTAATCTACTCTATTCTACTCTATCCAACTCTATGCTACTCTATCAACTATATTCTACTCTATCAACTATATTCTACTCTATCAACTATATTCTACTCTATACTACTCTATCCTACTCTATCCAACTCTATGCTACTCTATCCCTGGAAACTACATCTGGCACCCTATTCCTTACTTAGTTCACTACCTTTGACCAGGGTCCATAGTGTTCTGGTAAAAGTAGTGCAGAGTCCATAGGGTTCCTGTAAAAGTAGTGCAGGGTCCATAGGGTTCCTGTAAAAGTAGTGCAGGGTCCATAGTGTTCCTGTAAAAGTAGTGCAGGGTCCATAGGGTTCCTGTAAAAGTAGTGCAGGGTCCATAGTGTTCCTGTAAAAGTAGTGCAGGGTCCATAGTGTTCTGGTAAAAGTAGTGCAGGGTCCATAGTGTTCCTGTAAAAGTAGTGCAGGGTCCATAGTGTTCTGGTAAAAGTAGTGCAGGGTCCATAGTGTTCCTGTAAAAGTAGTGCAGGGTCATAGTGTTCCTGTAAAAGTAGTGCAGGGTCCATAGTGTTCCTGTAAAAGTAGTGCAGGGTCCATAGGGTTCCTGTAAAAGTAGTGCAGGGTCCATAGTGTTCTGGTAAAAGTAGTGCAGGGTCCATAGTGTCCTGTAAAAGTAGTGCAGGGTCCATAGTGTTCCTGTAAAAGTAGTGCCAGGGTCCATAGTGTGTGTCCTGTAAAAGTAGTGCAGGGTCCATAGTGTTCCTGAAAAGTAGTGCAGGGTCCATAGTGTTCTGGTAAAAGTAGTGCAGGGTCCATAGGGTTCGTGTAAAAGTAGTGCAGGGTCATAGTGTTCTGGTAAAAGTAGTGCAGGGTCCATAGGGTTCCTGTAAAGTAGTGCAGGGTCCATAGTGTTCCTGTAAAAGTAGTGCAGGGTCCATAGTGTTCCTGTAAAAGTAGTGCAGGGTCCATAGTGTTCCTGTAAAGTAGTGCAGGGTCCATAGTGTTCCTGTAAAAGTAGTGCAGGGTCCATAGGGTTCCTGGTAAAAGTAGTGCAGGGTCCATAGGGTTCCTGTAAAAGTAGTGCAGGGGTCCATAGTGGTTCCTGTTAAAAGTAGTGCAGGTCCATAGTGTTCCTGTAAAAGTAGTGCAGGGTCCATAGTGTTCCTGTAAAAGTAGTGCAGGGTCCATAGTGTTCCTGGTAAAAGTAGTGCAAGGGTCCATAGTGGGTTCCTGTAAAAGTAGTGCAGGGTCCATAGTGTTCCTGTAAAAGTAGTGCAGGAGTCCATAGGGTTCCTGTAAAAGTAGTGGCAGGGTCCATAGGTTCCTGTAAAGTGTGCAGGGTCCATAGTGTTCCTGTAAAAGTAGTGCAGGGTCCATAGGGTTCCTGGTAAAAGTAGTGCAGGGTCCATAGTGGTTCTGGTAAAAGTAGTGCAGGGTCCATAGTGGTTCCTGTAAAAGTAGTGCAGGGTCCATAGTGTTCCTGTAAAGTAGTGCAGGTCCATAGTGTTCCTGTAAAAGTAGTGCAGGGTCCATAGTGTTCCTGTAAAAGTAGTGCAGGGGTCCATAGTGTTCTGGTAAAAGTAATGGCAGGGTCCCATAGTGTTCCTGTAAAAGTAGTGCAGGGTTCCATAGTGTTCCTGTAAAAGTAGTGCAGGGTCCATAGTGTTCCTGTAAAAGTAGTGCAGGGTCCATAGGGTTCCTGTAAAAGTAGTGCAGGGTCCATAGGGTTCCTGTAAAAGTAGTGCAGGGTCCATAGTGTTCCTGTAAAAGTAGTGCAGAGTCCATAGTGTTCCTGTAAAAGTAGTGCAGAGTCCATAGGGTTCCTGTAAAAGTAGTGCAGGGTCCATAGTGTTCCTGTAAAAGTAGTGCAGGGTCCATAGTGTTCCTGTAAAAGTAGTGCAGGGTCCATAGGGTTCCTGTAAAAGTAGTGCAGGGTCCATAGTGTTCTGGTAAAAGTAGTGCAGGGTCCATAGTGTTCCTGTAAAAGTAGTGCAGGGTCCATAGTGTTCCTGTAAAAGTAGTGCAGGGTCCATAGGGTTCCTGTAAAAGTAGTGCAGGGTCCATAGTGTTCCTGTAAAAGTAGTGCAGGGTCCATAGTGTTCCTGTAAAAGTAGTGCAGGGTCCATAGTGTTCCTGTAAAAGTAGTGCAGGGTCCATAGTGTTCCTGTAAAAGTAGTGCAGGGTCCATAGGGTTCCTGTAAAAGTAGTGCAGGGTCCATAGGGTTCCTGTAAAAGTAGTGCAGGGTCCATAGTGTTCCTGTAAAAGTAGTGCAGGGTCCATAGTGTTCTGGTAAAAGTAGTGCAGGGTCCATAGGGTTCCTGTAAAAGTAGTGCAGGGTCCATAGGGTTCTGGTAAAAGTAGTGCAGGGTCCATAGTGTTCCTGTAAAAGTAGTGCAGGGTCCATAGTGTTCTGGTAAAAGTAGTGCAGGGTCCATAGTGTTCCTGTAAAAGTAGTGCAGGGTCCATAGGGTTCTGGTAAAAGTAGTGCAGGGTCCATAGGGTTCTGGTAAAAGTAGTGCAGGGTCCATAGTGTTCTGGTAAAAGTAGTGCAGGGTCCATAGGGTTCCTGTAAAAGTAGTGCAGGGTCCATAGGGTTCCTGTAAAAGTAGTGCAGGGTCCATAGTGTTCTGGTAAAAGTAGTGCAGGGTCCATAGTGTTCTGGTAAAAGTAGTGCACTATATAGGGAATAAGGTGCCATTTGGGACGCAACCCAAGGACATGCCTGCCACAGTGACTTCAGCTGTCCTTAGGCCAACACGTCACTCACACCAGCACCCTAAACAACGCCCGGGGCCCATTTCTTCAGTAGACTGAATAATACTACCAAAGTAAGTTGAATACTAAAGACCTAAGCCAACGCACTCCAAACCTGACACATGCGGAGTCATTGCTTCAAAAGGAAAACCCATAAGCTCCTTTTCACAGAGACCGTCGTTCTTCCAGCGGTTTAATTTGGAGAAAGAATGAGTGCTGCTGCTGTCTCAATCCGAAACAGTAGAAGAAACGACTCCCAAATGAGCCCCTATTCACTATATATATATATAGTGCACTACTTTTGACCAGGGCACATCTACATTTGACCAGAGCCCTAATGGGTCCGAGTCAAAAGTAGTGCACTATATAGGGAATAGGGTCTCATTTGAGACGCAGACGAAGAAGTGCATGCGTTCAGATAAAAGCTCTTGGGCTTCTTTCTAATGCTCAGGCTGCACGTTTATCTTGCATTTTGTTAGTCATTTAATTATTGAAGCTGTTCCTCTCTTCTCTCCTTCTGTGGGGTATGACTAATGTGAGTTCAACAAGATACAGAAGCACTTTTTAATGTGATGTCTTCCTTTTGTGCTGAGAAACAATGGTGGTTGTAGCCCAGGGGCTTGTTGTCGTTCTGGGAGAGGGAAAAAAAGAGACGGCTATGTAACAATGTTCAGGCCTCCCTTATAGGACCCTAGGATCAGAACAGAACAGCCAGTCAGGCAGCAGGCCCACTGGGGAGTATGGAGGTCAGGAGATGGGCATCGAGGGCCATGCCAGTCATAGTAATAGACAATAGGAAGACATTTCTCAAAGTGCTTAGGCAAATATGTACGTTGGAGGAGAGTTGTGTTTGTAAAGGTTGGTGATCACTGTGAGCTTTATCACACAATGAAATAAAAGACAATGTTGAAGTGCATTTTTATAATGTGTCTGATGAAAAGAAAGAAAGAAAGAAAGAAAGAAAGAAAGAAAGAAAGAAAGAAAGAAAGAAAGAAAGAAAGAAAGAAAGAAAGAAAGAAAGAAAGAAAGAAAGAAAAACTATAGACTGAAAAAAAGGCCTTGGTAAAACTGCTCCAAGGGCCTCCCCTCTAGAAATGTCAACAGAGGGAGGGATGGAAAATAGAGAGGGATGGACAATAGAGAGGGATGGAAAATAGAGAGGGATGGACAATAGAGAGGGATGGAAAATAGAGAGGGATGGACAATAGAGAGGGATGGAAAGTAGAGAGGGATGGACAATAGAGAGGGATGGAAAGTAGAGAGGGATGGACAATAGAGAGGGATGGAAAATAGAGAGGGATGGACAATAGAGAGGGATGGACAATAGAGAGGGATGGAAAGTAGAGAGGGATGGACAATAGAGAGGGATGGAAAATAGAGAGGGATGGAAAATAGAGAAGGATGGAAAATAGAGAGGGATGGACCATAGAGAGGGATGGAAAATAGAGAGGGATGGAAAATAGAGAGGGGTGGAAAATAGAGAGGGATAGAAAATAGAGAGGGATAGAAAATAGAGAGGGATAGAAAATAGAGAGGGATAGAAAATAGAGAGGGATGGAAAATAGAGAGGGATGGAAAATAGAGAGGGATAGAAAATAGAGAGGGATAGAAAATAGAGAGGGATAGAAAATAGAGAGGGATAGAAAATAGAGAGCAGCAGAAAATAAGAAAGGAAGCAGGACTTTGAGGACTTTAAAGAGAAAGAGGCTGTGGAGTGAACGGGAGAGAATGTTTACCCAGGGAATTAGTTCAGGATCATTGTGTGCTGTGGCACGGGGCATTAGTTCCCTAGCTCCATTTCAGGGCCCAAGTGGCTCAAGCGGCGCTCCCCCAGGGCAAGCCTAATTACCACAGGACTAGAGCCATTAAAATGCTTAACTAACCTCGTTTTGGAGAAACGCACAGATTAGCGACAGCCTCCAGCAAAGTGTCGGGATAACCCTGCTGCTGCCTAATACCCTCTTTGATTCTTTTTTTGGAGAGTGGAGAGGGAGAGGGAGAGGAGAGGAAGAGGGAGAGGAGAGGAGAGGAGAGGAAGAGGGAGAGGGAGAGGGAGAGGGAGAGGAGAGGAGAGGAGAGGAGAGGAGAGGAGAGGAGAGGAGAGGAGAGGAGAGGAGAGGAGAGGAGAGGAGAGGAGAGGAGAGGAGAGGAGAGGAGAGGAGAGGAGAGGAGAGGAGAGGAGAGGAGAGGAGAGGAGAGGAGGTGGTAGTGGTGGAATGGGTGTGGGATATGGAAAGTTTGAAGCTCGATACATAAGAAGTTCTCCTGTCTTTAGAATCAGGAGTGGAATGGAGAGTAGAGAGGACACGGAGGTAGCAGGTTACACAGGCTGTCCAAGGTGTTACAGAGTGTATACAATGACTGTATGATGTGCATAACTGATATGCACAAACATAGTAATCATTGACTGTTCAGTAAGTAAATAGCAACGAGGCAGATATCTTTATAATGGTGAGCCTGACAAAAGAAAAAACACCGCTGGGTGCCCGGGCGTAATAAAACCACAACTGAGAAGATAATTATGATGGTAACCTTGCTTTGTTTTAACATAACATGACTGTGTGACTCAGTCTAGACTGGTTCTGTGTTGCTGTCATACGTAATAGTCTGCTAAAAACAACAACAACAAGAAAACAATTAACATAATCTGATATCAATAGCTATGCTAAAATGAGACACAGGGTATTTTGTTTACTATATAATACATATGTCAATCATCTCGACGATAAGGTACGTGGTACTATGCAGATGTCGATCACATTTTATTTTGGCAGTAAATGAATTGGTTGTACTTAACCCACTGTGTTTTACAGCCATTTTGAGAGGACATGAATATAGCGTCTGAAAGCACAATGTCTCTCTTTGTCCCAGATAAAAGATGGGATTTATCGGTTTATTTCAACGATCGTCTGACAATCACGTTACAACATTGTATTATTTTTTTGTTATTTAAGAACTGGGCATTTTTCACCTGTTAACGTGCTTAGCCATTTAATACCATGTATACAATACATTGAGTAGACATAAGAGGACTCAGTATGTCCTGTGGATGCACTACTGTTGTTGTTTGTTGCAATCAGACACTGTACACGTTGTCACTGCTACACATTTGTCAATACGGGAAAGAAAAATGTACCCTCTCTCTCTTGTTGTTTCCATTTTAATCACCATATACAGCCTGTTTAATCGATCATGAAATGTCCAAAATCCGGTTCCACAAATTCAATACACTTTTGTGCCTTTCCTATTTACAACATGGAAGTACTTTAAATACATTTGGATCCAAGAAAAGGAAAACTAACGCTAAATTAAAGGAGCATGAGCATCGATAATTATTTTACTTATTCCAAGACGAACTAATCCTTTTAGTGTAAAGACGAGAAAAGAAAGGAAGGAAAAAGACTTTAATAAATAAATAAAGACAGAAATAAATAAGTAATGTCAGGGGAGATGTAGTGCGGAGACGCGATAATGGCTAAGCTAGCTAATAACATCTTTGTTTTCAGCAAGCACTGTGTCTCGGTCTCTAGAGCCACCAGAGGACTTCTGCCGGTCGTTCCACACTCTGGAAGAGAGACGCCGAGGCCTCCTCTCCTCTCCTCCTTCTCCTCTACCTCCTCCTATGAATCAGGTTCTCATACATCCTAGTACAGTAGGAAGGTGGAGGAGGCCAGGTATAGCCTACAGTATACTACAGTAGGCTCTTCCCTGTGGACACACTTGTTCCTGTCCCTAATACCTGGGGAAGCAGCTTGATCCTGAGACAATGAGGCCAACTAGCTTCCTTTTCTGCAGAGATTTGTTCCACGTCTTAAGGCCTTGAATGAAATCCTGCATCCTGGATATTATTCCTGGCTCCACTAACACAAACAATGCGGAGCGTTCAGTAAGACGCTGTGAAAAGTTATTGTGATTTTTTTATATATTTTTTAAAATGTCCATAGTGGATTTATTGCTCAATTCTGCCTTTCCTCTGGACACTAATAAATGACTTGAAGTCCTTGAAAAGTTGAATTTGAAATAGAGCTTGTCTTGCTAGTCGAGACTTTGGAATAAAACAATCACTTTTTCAGCAGCCGGCAGACTGGCGGTGTTGTGACGTGGCGGAGAGGACGGGAGAAGAGTCAAGGAGGAGCAATATTTATCCCTCTGTCCTTGGACATGACCTGCATTCATCCAAACTCATTCAAACGTCTCGATCACAGAAGGCCAGCTAACATGGCGATAGGTCCTTTTCATTACAGCAACACCGATCATTTATCTTGGTGACGGGTGAAAGAACACATGATTATTTCATCTCGTTCATTGAGACAGAAAAACACCAGTGTTGAAAAAAAGGAATATGTTTTTTTTGTGTTAAATCACTAACAAATTGCAATGTAAAAAATGCTAAATGTCTGTATGACTACAGAGGATAAAAACTAAAATATGTACAGTTGATATAATGTCTGGTGTTGGCCGATCCTGGCCCTCACACTAACAGTTAATATAATGTTTGGTGTTATCTGATCCTGGCCCTCACACTAACAGTTGATATAATGTTTGGTGATGGCTGATCCTGGCCCTCACACTAACAGTTAATATAATGTTTGGTGTTATCTGATCCTGGCCCTCACACTAACAGTTAATATAATGTTTGGTGTTATCTGATCCTGGCCCTCACACTAACAGTTAATATAATGTTTGGTGTTATCTGATCCTGGCCCTCACACTAACAGTTAATATAATGTTTGGTGTTATCTGATCCTGGCCCTCACACTAACAGTTGATATAATGTTTGGTGATGGCTGATCCTGGCCCTCACACTAACAGTTAATATAATGTTTGGTGATGGCTGATCCTGGCCCTCACACTAACAGTTGATATAATGTTTGGTGATGGCTGATCCTGGCCCTCACACTAACAGTTAATATAATGTTTGGTGATGGCTGATCCTGGCCCTCACACTAACAGTTGATATAATGTTTGGTGATGGCTGATCCTGGCCCTCACACTAACAGTTGATATAATGTTTGGTGTTGGCTGATCCTGGCCCTCACACTAACAGTTGATATAATGTTTGGTGATGGCTGATCCTGGCCCTCACACTAACAGTTGATATAATGTTTGGTGTTGGCCGATCCTGGCCCTCACACTAACAGTTAATATAATGTTTGGTGATGGCTGATCCTGGCCCTCACACTAACAGTTGATATAATGTTTGGTGATGGCTGATCCTGGCCCTCACACTAACGGTTGATATAATGTTTGGTGTTATCTGATCCTGGCCCTCACACTAACAGTTGATATAATGTTTGGTGTTGGCCGATACTGGCCCTCACACTAACAGTTAATATAATGTTTGGTGTTATCTGATCCTGGCCCTCACACTAACAGTTGATATAATGTTTGGTGTTGGCCGATACTGGCCCTCACACTAACAGTTGATATAATGTTTGGTGTTATCTGATCCTGGCCCTCACACTAACAGTTGATATAATGTTTGGTGTTATCTGATCCTGGCCCTCACACTAACAGTTGATATAATGTTTGGTGTTATCTGATCCTGGCCCTCACACTAACAGTTGATATAATGTTTGGTGTTATCTGATCCTGGCCCTCACACTAACAGTTGATATAATGTTTAGTGATGGCTGATCCTGGCCCTCACACTAACAGTTGATATAATGTTTGGTGATGGCTGATCCTGGCCCTCACACTAACAGTTAATATAATGTTTGGTGATGGCTGATCCTGGCCCTCACACTAACAGTTGATATAATGTTTGGTGATGGCTGATCCTGGCCCTCACACTAACAGTTGATATAATGTTTAGTGATGGCTGATCCTGGCCCTCACACTAACAGTTGATATAATGTTTGGTGATGGCTGATCCTGGCCCTCACACTAACAGTTGATATAATGTTTAGTGATGGCTGATCCTGGCCCTCACAGTAACAGTTGATATAATGTTTAGTGATGGCCGATCCTGGCCCTCACACTAACAGTTGATATACTGTTTGGTGATGGCTGATCCTGGCCCTCACACTAACAGTTGATATAATGTTTGGTGATGGCCGATCCTGGCCCTCACACCAACAGTTGATAATACAATTTCCTTTTGTACTCTGATATCTGCACACAAGTAGGGAAAGAAAAGCCCCATATACTTTTACAGCTCTTCTTAAGTGCTTATCTGGTCTGCTGCTGCAGACCTACTTCTGGATGTGTGGGAAACTAACATGAGCTCAGTCTTGCCTTTAATTTCGTGTTGAATTCAAAGAGATTACCTCAGAGGCACTATAGAGCAGGCTGCTTTTCCCCTATCAAATTAGACTATTATGGAAGTGAAGCTGGTCTTACACCTGATAAGCAGTAGCAGCAGCTCTTTCTGGAGACAGATTCAACTCCAGCACACTGCAGCATCTGGTGGGACACGGCCTTTGGTGTAAAGGAACCTACACATCTGGACATGGGGTTAGATAGTTGATTGTATAGTACTGAGGTGGGGTTAGATAGTTGATTGTGTAGTACTGGGGTGGGGTTAGATAGTTGATTGTGTAGTACTGAGGTGGGGTTAGATAGTAGATTGTGTAATACTGAGGTGGGGTTAGATAGTAGATTGTGTAATACTGAGGTGGGGTTAGATAGTAGATTGTGTAGTACTGAGGTGGGGTTAGATAGTTCATTGTGTAGTACTGAGGTGGGGTTAGATAGTTGATTGTGTAATACTGAGGTGGGGTTAGATAGTAGATTGTGTAATACTGAGGTGGGGTTAGATAGTTGATTGTGTAGTACTGAGGTGGGGTTAGATAGTAGATTGTGTAGTACTGAGGTGGGGTTAGATAGTAGATTGTGTAGTACTGAGGTGGGGTTAGATAGTAGATTGTGTAGTACTGAGGTGGGGTTAGATAGTAGATTGTGTAGTACTGAGGTGGGGTTAGATAGTTGATTGTGTAGTACTGAGGTGGGGTTAGATAGTAGATTGTGTAATACTGAGGTGGGGTTAGATAGTATATTGTGTAGTACTGAGGTGGGGTTAGATAGTAGATTGTGTAATACTGAGGTGGGGTTAGAGAGTAGATTGTGTAGTACTGAGGTGGGGTTAGATAGTAGATTGTGTAGTACTGAGGTGGGGTTAGATAGTATATTGTGTAATACTGAGGTGGGGTTAGATAGTAGATTGTGTAATACTGAGGTGGGGTTAGATAGTAGATTGTGTAGTACTGAGGTGGGGTTAGATAGTAGATTGTGTAGTACTGAGGTGGGGTTAGATAGTAGATTGTGTAGTACTGAGGTGGGGTTAGATAGTAGATTGTGTAATACTGAGGTGGGGTTAGAGAGTAGATTGTGTAGTACTGAGGTGGGGTTAGAGAGTAGATTGTATAGTACTGAGGTGGGGTTAGCTAGTTGATTGTGTAATACTGAGGTGGGGTTAGAGAGTAGATTGTATAGTACTGAGGTGGGGTTAGCTAGTTGATTGTGTAATACTGAGGTGGGGTTAGAGAGTAGATTGTATAGTACTGAGGTGGGGTTAGATAGTCGATTGTGTAATATCGTATCAGTTTTCAGTGGAATTACAAACCCAGTCCTCCTGTCCAGAAAAACAGCATATTGGATAACCAGTTGAGAGGATTAACATATGTGTGTTGCAGTTGAGTTGCGTTTACATAAGGAATATATCACCTGTGACCAGCACCTGCCCCTTTTGCCAACCCACTCATCAAGTGCCCTTTCAGGTGGTGGTATAATACATATATTTATGTTGTCATTGTTGTTCTGATCCCACAGCTCCCAAGGCGTTGTGACGTCGTCAAGTTTGCCACAGTCCACCCCTACCCCGTCTGTTGGTTTGTCCTGTATGGAGCTCATGTGCGCAGGATTTGCCCTGTACTAAGATTGCATGGCTTGATATCGAGTGTGTGTAGAAACCTACCTAGTTTAATATCAAATATACTACCATAGCAGAATAACATTTGATTTTAACACTTGATTTACATCATGATCAATATCTGGTCACGTTGGCTGATAGCCTACGAGCAGCAACACTTCCTGATTTATTTCCTTATAAAAGTCATAGACGTGGAAAGGGTGCTGGAGGAGCTGCCGCAACCCCTGATTAATTGAAATAAATTTGACAAAGTTATGGAATTATTGCCGTCTTTTCAGAAAGAAATCAAAATAATTCAGAATAGTCTACTAAATCATGAGAAGGCCTACAATGTAGCCACAGAGGATCAATAGCTGATTTGACTAAATAGCCTAGATGTGGATTGTGTGCAGCCCAATAACAAGGCATATAGCCTACAGTCGGGAACGCGCAGCAAATCTATCAGTTAACAGCAAAACAGACCTTTCAAAACACCGGTTTGGAAAGCAAACGGCTCCCGCTGAAAAAAGAGAAGACTCTAGTCTGTCTGCTGTAGGCTACCAAAATATTTTATCAACTTCCAAATAAACCTATTTAAGCGAACATTACGAGATAGAGGTAGGCTGTTGGCACGAGAGCATCGGCCCATCGCAAGCAAGTGAGCTGCGCATCATTGGGTGAGTCAGTGAACGTGGAAAGCTTTTTTTTTAGGGCTATAATTTCCTCCTCATATTGCACAATAAGTTTCTCCCGACACCTTGGCCTAGACTATTAATGGAGTCAAGACTAGGTCTTATACATGTTCTTTTAGCTCAGATTCTCTGTTTGTCAGAGTCAAAGTAGCTCTACTTTGACGCTGTCATTAAAACATGTCCCCAGTCATGTGTCCTGGACCCGCCTCTTCTCTACTGCTTTATGCCACGACACAAATGTGATGATTTGCACCCACTGCTTTGTTACAAAGGTTCCAGTACCTCAGAGACCCCCAGGTCACCCCCCCCCCCCCCCCCCCCCCCCCATCTCAGGGCAAGAGGCGTCACTGCAGTCCCTGGTTCGAATCCAGGCTGCATGATATCTGGACAGTGATTGGGAGTCCCATAGAGCAGCACACAATTGGCCAAGCGTAGCCTGGGTTTGGCAAGGGTAGGCTGTCATTGTAAATAAGAATTTGTTCTTAACTGACTTGCCTAGTTAAATAAAATAAACTAGCTTGCTAACAATTTGTGATGTCTATGCTAAAAAATGTAAATTTTTTTGCTACAAAGTTAGTATGTTATGAATTTGTACATGTGAATTATGAGCACCTGACCCCTGAAAGGTCTGTGCACGCCCCTGAGCCACAGTCTGCCCCCTGAAAGGTCTGTGCATGGCCCTGATCCACAGTCTGCCCCCTGAAAGGTCTGTGCACGGCCCTGATCCACAGTCTGCCCCCTAAAAAGTCTGTGCACGGCCCTGATCCACAGTCTGCCCCCTGAAAGGTCTGTGCACGGCCCTGATCCACACCTGCCCCCTGAAAGGTCTGTGCACGGCCCTGAGGCACAGTCTGCCCCCTGAAAGGTCTGTGCACGGCCCTGAGCCACAGTCTGCTCCCTGAAAGGTCTGCACCGCCCTGATCCACTCTTGCCCCCTGAAAGGTCTGTGCACGGCCCTGAGGCACAGTCTGCCCCCTGAAAGGTCTGTGCACGGCCCTGATCCACACCTGCCCCCTGAAAGGTCTGTGCACGGCCCTGATCCACAGTTTTCCCCCTGAAAGGTCTGTGCACGGCCCTGAGCCACAGTTTGCCCCCTGAAAGGTCTGTGCACGGCCCTGAGCCACAGTCTGCCTGTGTGTAGCATTTCATATTTCATCATCATTAAAGCATATTATAAACTGGGTGGTTCGAGCCCTGAATGCTGATATATCAGACCATATACCACGGGTATGACAAAACATTTATTTTTACTGCTCTAATTACGTTGGTAACCAGTTTATAACAGCAATAAGGCACCTTGGGGGTTTGTGATATATATTGGCCATATACCACACCCCCTCGGGCCTTATTGCTTAATTATTTTTATTAAATAAATATTCCTCAGCATTCCTGTCTATCTGACCACATCTGGTTTGTTGCCTGTCTATCTGTCCCCATCTGCTTAGTATCCTGTCTATCTGTCCTCATCTGCTTAGTATCCTGTCTATCTGTCCCCATCTGGTTAGTATCCTGTCTATCTGTCCCCATCTGCTTAGTATCCTGTCTATCTGTCCCCATCTGCTTAGTATCCTGTCTATCTGTCCTCATCTGCTTAGTATCCTGTCTATCTGTCCCCATCTGGTTAGTATCCTGTCTATCTGTCCCCATCTGGTTAGTATCCTGTCTATCTGTCCCCATCTGCTTAGTATCCTGTCTATCTGTCCTCATCTGCTTAGTATCCTGTCTATCTGTCCCCATCTGCTTAGTATCCTGTCTATCTGTCCCCATCTGCTTAGTATCCTGTCTATCTGTCCCCATCTGGTTAATATTCTGTCTATCTGTCCCTGACTGGTTAGTATCCTGTCTATCTGTCCTCATCTGCTTAGTATCCTGTCTATCTGTCCCTGACTGCTTAGTATCCTGTCTATCTGTCCCCATCTAGTTAGTTGCCTGTCTATCTGTCCCCATCTAGTTAGTATCCTGTCTATCTGTCCTCATCTGGTTAGTATCCTGTCTATCTGTCCCCATCTGGTTAATATTCTGTCTATCTGTCCCCATCTGGTTAGTATCCTGTCTATCTGTCCTCATCTAGTTAGTTGCCTGTCTATCTGTCCCTGACTGCTTAGTATCCTGTCTATCTGTCCCCATCTGGTTAGTATCCTGTCTATCTGTCCTTATCTGGTTAGTATCCTGTCTATCTGTCCCCATCTGGTTAATATTCTGTCTATCTGTCCCTGACTGCTTAGTATCCTGTCTATCTGTCCCCATCTGGTTAGTATCCTGTCTATCTGTCCTCATCTGGTTAGTATCCTGTCTATCTGTCCCCATCTGGTTAGTATCCTGTCTATCTGTCCCCATCTGGTTAATATTCTGTCTATCTGTCCCTGACTGCTTAGTATCCTGTCTATCTGTCCCCATCTGCTTAGTATCCTGTCTATCTGTCCCCATCTGCTTAGTATTCTTTCTGTGAAACTGTTTAACCCACCCTGAAAGATATGAGATAACTTGTTCTTCCTCTCAACAGATGATATTAAGTGCCTGCCATTATCTCAATAGGCCTGTATCATATTAGAATCTGCAATCGCAGGTCAGAAAGTATACTCCGCTCTTGTCTCGCCCAATGCTGCAGAATTACTTTACCTCCACACAATGCCAGGCTGAATGGGGTCCAGGCTTTGTCATTTAAACTGCATAGAGAGGCCAGAAATTGATTTTTATTGTAGATCTTCATATCTAATAAAGCTCTGAGGATCTCCTTTCTTCCTTGTCTGAATGGACACTGAATGCTTTCAATCTACTTGTGTGTTTCATGCATAAAAGTGGTTGGTCTGGACGATAGGAAGGGAATTAGAGAAGGGGGGGGAGGCATGCCTTCTAAAAAACAATCCCCGTCTCTTCTTTTCTTTTCTCATCCTCTTCTCTCTTTCTCTCTCTCCTTGGAAACCAGACATGGGGAGGATGGAGGGAGGATGGAGGGAGGAGAAGGAGGTGAAGGAGCCGGGGGTAATTGAAAAGTGAAATGTTTTTTCCTTCCTCTTTAGAGAAGAATGTGTCCTTTTCAAAGAGAAACCATAACCAGCACGGGATTCTAGCCAATAGAAAGGGCCTTACTGTGGATAGTCCTTACCGTGGATAGTCCATACTGTGGATAGTCCATACTGTGGATAGTCCATATTGTGGATAGTCCTTACTGTGGATAGTCCTTACCGTGGATTGTCCATAATGTGGATAGTCCATACTGTGGATAGTCCATACTGTGGATAGTCCATACTGTGGATAGTCCATACTATGGATAATCCATACTGTGGATAGTCCATACTGTGGATAGTCCATACTGTGGATAGTCCATACTGTGGATAGTCCATACTGTGCATAGTCCATACTGTGCATAGTCCATACTGTGGATAGGCCTTACTGTGGATAGTCCATACTGTGGATAGTCCATACTGTGGATAGTCCATACTGTGGATAGTCCATACTGTGGATAGTCCATACTGTGGATAGTCCATACTGTGGATAGTCCATACTGTGGATAGTCCTTACTGTGGATAGTCCATACTGTGGATAGTCCATACTGTGGATAGTTCATACTGTGGATCGTCCATACTGTGGATCGTCCATACTGTGGATCGTCCATACTGTGGATAGGCCTTACTGTGGATAGTCCATACTGTGGATAGTCCATACTGTGGATAGACCATACCGTGGATAGGCCTTACTGTGGATAGGCCTTACTGTGGATAGTCCATACTGTGCATAGTCCATACTGTGGATAGTCCATACTGTGGATAGTCCATACTGTGGATAGTCCATACTGTGGATAGTCCATACTGTGGATAGTCCATACTGTGGATAGTCCTTACTGTGGATAGTCCATACTGTGGATAGTCCATACTGTGGATAGTGCATACTGTGGATAGTCCTTACTGTGGATAGTCCATACTGTGGATAGTCCATACTGTGGATAGTTCATACTGTGGATCGTCCATACTGTGGATAGTCCATACTGTGGATAGGCCTTACTGTGGATAGTCCATACTGTGGATAGTCCATACTGTGGATAGACCATACCGTGGATAGGCCTTACTGTGGATAGGCCTTACTGTGGATAGTCCATACTGTGGATAGGCCTTACTGTGGATAGTCCATACTGTGGATAGTCCATACTGTGGATAGTCCATACTGTGGATAGTCCTTACTGTGGATAGTCCATACTGTGGATAGTCCATACTGTGGATAGTCCATACTGTGGATAATCCATACTGTGGATAGTCCATACTGTGGATAGTCCATACTGTGGATAGTCCATACTGTGGATAGTCCATACTGTGGATAGTTCATACTGTGGATAGTCCATACTGTGGATAGTTCATACTGTGGATCGTCCATACTGTGGATCGTCCATACTGTGGATAGTCCATACTGTGGATAGTCCTTACTGTGGACAGTCCATACTGTGGATAGTCCATACTGTGGATAGTCCATACTGTGGATAGTCCATACTGTGGATAGTCCATACTGTGGATCGTCCATACTGTGGATAGTCCATACTGTGGATAGTCCATACTGTGGATAGTCCTTACTGTGGATAGTCCATACTGTGGATAGTCCATACTGTGGATAGTCCATACTGTGGATAGTCCATACTGTGGATAGTCCTTACCGTGGATAGATAGTAAAAGCCCAAAATAAATTCTAAAAAAAGATACCCTTATCAAGGATCAAAAGAGTCTCTCACCTGATCTCTACTATTGTCTACAACAGAATGTCTGCCTGGAGCGTTTAAAGTGACGTTATTGATCTGTGTCTCACTGTAAAAACCCTGTATATCCGGCCAAACTCCAGACCATAAACCCTGTATATCCGGCCAAACTCCAGACCATAAACCGTGTATATCCGGCCAAACTCCAGACCATAAACCCTGTATATCCGGCCAAACTCCAGACCATAAACCGTGTATATCCGGCCAAACTCCAGACCATAAACCCTGTATATCCGGCCAAACTCCAGACCATAAACCCTGTATATCCGGCCAAACTCCAGACCATAACCCTGTATATCCGGCCAAACTCCAGACCATAAACCCTGTATATCCGGCCAAACTCCAGACCATAAACCCTGTATATCCGGCCAAACTCCAGACCATAAACCCTGTATATCCGGCCAAACTCCAGACCATAAACCCTGTATATCCGGCCAAACTCCAGACCATAAACCCTGTATATCCGGCCAAACTCCAGACCATAAACCCTGTATATCCGGCCAAACTCCAGACCATAAACCCTGTATATCCGGCCAAACTCCAGACCATAAACCCTGTATATCCGGCCAAACTCCAGACCATAAACCCTGTATATCCGGCCAAACTCCAGACCATAAACCCTGTATATCCGGCCAAACTCCAGACCATAAACCCTGTATATCCGGCCAAACTCCAGACCATAAACCCTGTATATCCGGCCAAACTCCAGACCATAAACCCTGTATATCCGGCCAAACTCCAGACCATAAACCCTGTATATCCGGCCAAACTCCAGACCATAAACCCTGTATAGCCGGCCAAACTCCAGACCATAAACCCTGTATATCCGGCCAAACTCCAGACCATAAACCCTGTATATCCGGCCAAACTCCAGACCATAAACCCTGTATATCCGGCCAAACTCCAGACCATAAACCCTGTATAGCCGGCCAAACTCCAGACCATAAACCCTGTATATCCGGCCAAACTCCAGACCATAAACCCTGTATATCCGGCCAAACTCCAGACCATAAACCCTGTATATCCGGCCAAACTCCAGACCATAAACCCTGTATATCCGGCCAAACTCCAGACCATAAACCCTGTATATCCGGCCAAACTCCAGACCATAAACCCTGTATATCCGGCCAAACTCCAGACCATAAACCCTGTATATCCGGCCAAACTCCAGACCATAAACCCTGTATATCCGGCCAAACTCCAGACCATAAACCCTGTATATCCGGCCAAACTCCAGACCATAAACCCTGTATATCCGGCCAAACTCCAGACCATAAACCCTGTATATCCGGCCAAACTCCAGACCATAAACCCTGTATATCCGGCCAAACTCCAGACCATAAACCCTGTATATCCGGCCAAACTCCAGACCATAAACCCTGTATATCCGGCCAAACTCCAGACCATAAACCCTGTATATCCGGCCAAACTCCAGACCATAAACCCTGTATATCCGGCCAAACTCCAGACCATAAACCCTGTATATCCGGCCAAACTCCAGACCATAAACCCTGTATATCCGGCCAAACTCCAGACCATAAACCCTGTATATCCGGCCAAACTCCAGACCATAAACCCTGTATATCCGGCCAAACTCCAGACCATAAACCCTGTATAGCCAGCCAAACTCCAGACCATAAACCCTGTATATCCGGCCAAACTCCAGACCATAAACCCTGTATATCCGGCCAAACTCCAGACCATAAACCCTGTATATCCGGCCAAACTCCAGACCATAAACCCTGTATAGCCAGCCAAACTCCAGACCATAAACCCTGTATATCCGGCTAAACTCCAGACCATAAACCCTGTATATCCGGCCAAACTCCAGACCATAAACCCTGTATATCCGGCCAAACTCCAGACCATAAACCCTGTATATCCGGCCAAACTCCAGACCATAAACCCTGTATATCCGGCCAAACTCCAGACCATAAACCCTGTATATCCGGCCAAACTCCAGACCATAAACCCTGTATAGCCAGCCAAACTCCAGACCATAAACCCTGTATATCCGGCCAAACTCCAGACCATAAACCCTGTATATCCGGCCAAACTCCAGACCATAAACCCTGTATATCCGGCCAAACTCCAGACCATAAACCCTGTATATCCGGCCAAACTCCAGACCATAAACCCTGTATATCCGGCCAAACTCCAGACCATAAACCCTGTATATCCGGCCAAACTCCAGACCATAAACCCTGTATATCCGGCCAAACTCCAGACCATAAACCCTGTATATCCGGCCAAACTCCAGACCATAAACCCTGTATATCCGGCCAAACTCCAGACCATAAACCCTGTATATCCGGCCAAACTCCAGACCATAAACCCTGTATATCCGGCCAAACTCCAGACCATAAACCCTGTATAGCCGGCCAAACTCCAGACCATAAACCCTGTATATCCGGCCAAACTCCAGACCATAAACCCTGTATAGCCGGCCAAACTCCAGACCATAAACCCTGTATATCCGGCCAAACTCCAGACCATAAACCCTGTATATCCGGCCAAACTCCAGACCATAAACCCTGTATAGCCAGCCAAACTCCAGACCATAAACCCTGTATATCCGGCCAAACTCCAGACCATAAACCCTGTATATCCGGCCAAACTCCAGACCATAAACCCTGTATATCCGGCCAAACTCCAGACCATAAACCCTGTATATCCGGCCAAACTCCAGACCATAAACCCTGTATATCCGGCCAAACTCCAGACCATAAACCCTGTATATCCGGCCAAACTCCAGACCATAAACCCTGTATATCCGGCCAAACTCCAGACCATAAACCCTGTATATCCGGCCAAACTCCAGACCATAAACCCTGTATATCCGGCCAAACTCCAGACCATAAACCCTGTATATCCGGCCAAACTCCAGACCATAAACCCTGTATAGCCGGCCAAACTCCAGACCATAAACCCTGTATATCCGGCCAAACTCCAGACCATAAACCCTGTATATCCGGCCAAACTCCAGACCATAAACCCTGTATATCCGGCCAAACTCCAGACCATAAACCCTGTATATCCGGCCAAACTCCAGACCATAAACCCTGTATATCCGGCCAAACTCCAGACCATAAACCCTGTATATCCGGCCAAACTCCAGACCATAAACCCTGTATATCCGGCCAAACTCCGGACCATAAACCCTGTATATCCGGCCAAACTCCAGACCATAAACCCTGTATATCCGGCCAAACTCCAGACCATAAACCCTGTATATCCGGCCAAACTCCAGACCATAAACCCTGTATATCCGGCCAAACTCCAGACCATAAACCCTGTATATCCGGCCAAACTCCAGACCATAAACCCTGTATATCCGGCCAAACTCCAGACCATAAACCCTGTATATCCGGCCAAACTCCAGACCATAAACCCTGTATATCCGGCCAAACTCCAGACCATAAACCCTGTATATCCGGCCAAACTCCAGACCATAAACCCTGTATATCCGGCCAAACTCCAGACCATAAACCCTGTATATCCGGCCAAACTCCAGACCATAAACCCTGTATATCCGGCCAAACTCCAGACCATAAACCCTGTATATCCGGCCAAACTCCAGACCATAAACCCTGTATATCCGGCCAAACTCCAGACCATAAACCCTGTATATCCGGCCAAACTCCAGACCATAAACCCTGTATATCCGGCCAAACTCCAGACCATAAACCCTGTATATCCGGCCAAACTCCAGACCATAAACCCTGTATATCCGGCCAAACTCCAGACCATAAACCCTGTATATCCGGCCAAACTCCAGACCATAAACCCTGTATAGCCGGCCAAACTCCAGACCATAAACCCTGTATATCCGGCCAAACTCCAGACCATAAACCCTGTATATCCGGCCAAACTCCAGACCATAAACCCTGTATATCCGGCCAAACTCCAGACCATAAACCCTGTATATCCGGCCAAACTCCAGACCATAAACCCTGTATATCCGGCCAAACTCCAGACCATAAACCCTGTATATCCGGCCAAACTCCAGACCATAAACCCTGTGTAACGGCTGTCCTCCTCCTCTTCGGAAGAAGAGGAGGAGTAGGGATTGGACCAAAGCGCAGCGTGGAATGTAGACATAATTAAGTTTATTAAAGTAAATACGAAAACCGAAAACACTTCAACAAACTACAAAATAACAAACGCACGTAGACTGACCTAAAACATGAGAACTTACATATAACACGAAGAACGCACGAACAGGTACAGACTACAACAAACGAACGAACAAACCGAAACAGTCCCGTATGGTGCAACATACACAGACACGGAAGACAATCACCCACAAACAAACAGTGTGAACAGCCTACCTTTATATGGTTCTCAATCAGAGGAAACGTCAAACACCTGTCCCTGATTGAGAACCATATAAGGCTAATTACCACTAACCTAAACATAGAAACACAAAACATAGAATGCCCACCCCAACTCACGCCCTGACCAACTAAACACATACAAAATTAACAGAAAACAGGTCAGGAACGTGACACCCTGTATATCCGGCCAAACTCCAGACCATAAACCCTGTATATCCGGCCAAACTCCAGACCATAAACCCTGTATATCCGGCCAAACTCCAGACCATAAACCCTGTATATCCGGCCAAACTCCAGACCATAAACCCTGTATATCCGGCCAAACTCCAGACCATAAACCCTGTATATCCGGCCAAACTCCAGACCATAAACCCTGTATATCCGGCCAAACTCCAGACCATAAACCCTGTATATCCGGCCAAACTCCAGACCATAAACCCTGTATAGCCAGCCAAACTCCAGACCATAAACCCTGTATATCCGGCCAAACTCCAGACCATAAACCCTGTATATCCGGCCAAACTCCAGACCATAAACCCTGTATATCCGGCCAAACTCCAGACCATAAACCCTGTATATCCGGCCAAACTCCAGACCATAAACCCTGTATATCCGGCCAAACTCCAGACCATAAACCCTGTATATCCGGCCAAACTCCAGACCATAAACCCTGTATAGCCAGCCAAACTGTGGACCATAAACCCTGTGGTCCGGAGTTTGGCCTAACTAACCAGCATGACTAACCAGCCTAACTCCACACCCTAACTAACCAGCCTAACTCCACACCCTAACTAACCAGCCTAACTCCACACCATAACTAACCAGCCTAACTCCACACCATAACTAACCAGCCTAACTCCATACCATAACTAACCAGCCTAACTCCACACCCTAACTAACCAGCCTAACTCCACACTCTAACTAACCAGCCTAACTCCATACCATAACTAACCAGCCTAACTCTACACCCTAACCAACCAGCCTAACTCCACACCATAACTAACCAGCCTAACTCCACACCCTAACTAACCAGCCTAACTCCACACCCTAACTAACCAGCCTAACTCCACACCCTAACTAACCAGCCTAACTCCACACCCTAACTAACCAGCCTAACTCCACACCCTAACTAACCAGTGTAACTCCACACCCTAACTAGCCAGCCTAACTCCACACCATAACTAACCAGCCTAACTCCACACCCTAACTAACCAGGCTAACTCCACACCCTAACTAACCAGCCTAACTCTACACCCTAACCAACCAGCCTAACTCCACACCCTAACTAACCAGGCTAACTCCACACCCTAACTAACCAGCCTAACTCCACACCATAACTAACCAGCCTAACTCCCCACCCTAACTAACCAGCCTAACACACCAAACCCTAACTAACCAGCCTAACACACCAAACCATAACTAACCAGCCTAACACACCAAACCATAACTAACCAGCCTAACACACCAAACCATAACTAACCAGCCTAACACACCAAACCATAACTAACCAGCCTAACTCCACACCCTAACTAACCAGTGTAACTCCACACCCTAACTAACCAGCCTAACTCCAAACCATAACTAACCAGCCTAACTCCACACCCTAACTAACCAGCCTAACTCCACACCGTAACTAACCAGCCTAACTCCACACCCTAACTAACCAGGCTAACTCCACACCCTAACTAACCAGCCTAACTCCACACCCTAACTAACCATCCTAACACACCACACCACAACTAACCAGCCTAACACACCAAACCATAACTAACCAGCCTAACACACCAAACCATAACTAACCAGCCTAACACACCAAACCATAACTAACCAGCCTAACACACCAAACCATAACTAACCAGCCTAACACACCAAACCATAACTAACCAGCCTAACACACCAAACCATAACTAACCAGCCTAACACACCAAACCATAACTAACCAGCCTAACACACCAAACAATAACTAACCAGCCTAACACACCACACCATAACTAACCAGCCTAACACACCAAACCAAAACTAACCAGCCTAACACACCAAACCATAACTAACCAGCCTAACACACCACACCATAACTAACCAGCCTAACACACCACACCATAACTAACCAGCCTAACACACCAAACCATAACTAACCAGCCTAACACACCAAACCATAACTAACCAGCCTAACACACCAAACCATAACTAACCAGCCTAACACACCAAACCATAACTAACCAGCCTAACACACCAAACCATAACTAACCAGCCTAACACACCAAACCATAACTAACCAGCCTAACACACCACACCATAACTAACCAGCCTAACACACCAAACCATAACTAACCAGCCTAACACACCAAACCATAACTAACCAGCCTAACACACCACACCACAACTAACCAGCCTAACACACCAAACCACAACTAACCAACCTAACACACCAAACCTTAACTAACCAGCCTAACACACCACACCACAACTAACCAGCCTAACACACCAAACCATAACTAACCAGCCTAACACACCAAACCATAACTAACCAGCCTAACACACCACACCACAACTAACCAGCCTAACACACCAAACCATAACTAACCAGCCTAACACCCCAAACCATAACTAACCAGCCTAACACACCATAATTAACTCATGACATTGAACGTAGTTTTGCATTTCCTCTGATGTTCTCTTCATTCGGAGTAATCAAAAAATATGTAAACAAATGTTGTTTGCATGCATCTGAATATGATTAATTATCCCGCAGTAATCCTAGCTACACTTGTAAAGACTTTTCAGAGGAGATTATCATTTCCAAACTGACAACCATGACAGTTGAGAGCATTCTGTAAGTCTTAGATTAAAGGTCACAGCTATCGAGTGAGGAAAAACTCACAAGGCATCATTTTAAGTTGGGGCAGATGCAATCATAAAGCTGAGCAGCTAGAAAAGAAGACTAACTAACTGCCTCAAAACAGGCAGAATGATTATGGAAATGAATATCTGAGCACAGCAAACCAACACATGTCACTGCCTAATGCCATATTAACACTAGGGGATGGTTTTAATCAGACTTCACCAATTAAAAAACACAAATGAGATGCAAACATCTGAAAGTCTGAGGACAAATTGAGATGGATTGTTATTATTGATATGAAGTAAATCTATCTTGACTAATTCTGGGAGTTTCTGTTTTCTTGCTTTTCTGCTGAGCTGCCTTCCTTTTTTTTGGAGATAAAGACAACAACAAAAAACCAACAACATACGATCCTTCATTGAAAAACAAACACCACAGGAAGTCGTTCTATAAGCACTGAAAGAAAAGGAAGTACAGTGTTGTCAGTGCATTCCACAAAATTCACAAATATTTCATCAAATATACGTCATTTAGCAGATCGGTAAGACAGTACGCAAATGCGTAACACAGTCAACATTGCTATACTATATAATGTAGCCTGTTTACTATAACAATTCAAATTTAAATTCAACAATTGAATAGGAATTAAAAGAGCCATTATCAAATCAATTGGGTTATTGACCGCGACGCTGCACCCCAAAGTGCTGGGAGGAGACGAGGGTACAGAGGAAAGGTAGTGCCACAAACTCAGAGCAGGCATATGGAGGCACTGCAGCTCACACACACAAACACAAACACACACACACACACTAACGTGATCAGACACACACACAGGTCACGCTCCCTACCCTAGCAGCTGTGGCCATGGCAGAACTCACTTCAGCATGCTAATAGGACAATCTAAGCCAATGGCTGCGTCCAGAATGGCACCCTATTCTCTAACATATCACCTATGGGTACTGGTCGTTAAGTAGTGCCCTATAAAGGAAATAGAGCACCATTTGGGATACAGTCGACGGCAGGGCAATTAATCAGGAAATGATAGTGGACATAAACTGTTGCATATAGAGCACAGGCAGTTCAACAGGGTCTCCAATAGAAACGATCAACCGAACCAGGAAATAAAACTGGTGTGTCATCTCATATACAGCGTGAAGTGTCGATGATGATGACTTTGGTAGGCGTCCCAAAATAGCACCCTATTCCTTATGTAGTGCACTAGTTTTAACCAGGTCTTGGTCCAAAGTAGTGCACTATTTAGGTAATAGGGTACAATTTGGGGCAGAGGCTTTGGGGGGGTGGGGTGTTCTGTAACTTTGAAATGACCAGTTTGAGAAGAGAGACTAGGATCCCCACTGAGTCAGAGGGTTATAGCTGTGTATTTAACCATGCAAGTTTTACCATTTACATTTTTTTTTCTACCTCTGTGAATCAAATATCGTATTTTTCCAACTCTAATTTTCTCGACAATTCACATCGCTTCTTCTTCTACTCGATGAAAAAAACGGTCCTCTGCTATACAGTCTGTCAGAATGCAGTGAGAATGGAATCCCTAATGACAGGTGTCTGGATAGCTCCATATCTGTCCTGGTGTCAGTATTGCTCAGGCTACAATATACACAGTATCTACTGCAATCATCCCCCCCTCCCCCCCCCCAGAATAAACACTGCTGTTTTTCCTATCAACACCGGAAAAGCATGTGTGCCAACCAGATATTTCTAAAAAATATATATATTGACTTCTACAATATTGCATTTCCTTTTTTGGTCACACGGGTTAAGTGAATGGAGTTATATGTGGCAGGGAAACCACATTACTTTTTCATCAATTCAGGTTTAATTCCTTCCATTCTACTGGTTCCCCCTGTACCATTGATAAGGAGAAATACAGCATCTTATTGACTGCTGAACGCGTTTCAATCAGATTGAATACAGATGTTTATAGAATGAGCTGAGGAAATATATGGAGCAAACGATTCATTGTTTACATGAAGGAATATTTACTATTGAAGTCTAAATCCTATTTCCCTATTTTTGTTCTGTCAATAAATGTATATATTTAATTTAACTAGGCAAGTCAGTTTTAAGAACAAATTCTTATTTACAATGATGGCCTACACCGGCCAAATTCGGACGACGCTGGGCCAATTGTGCGCCGTCCTATGGGTACTCCCAATCACGGCCGGATGTGATACAGCCTGGAATCGAACCAGGGTGTTTGTAGTGACGCCTCAAGCACTGAGATGCAGTTCCTTAGACCGCTGCGCCACTCGGGGGACCCATAAACAGTCAATGTCATAAGCATCTAACAGTACATTACATCTGTGATGAAAACGCTTACGTATACTGTACAAAAATATCAACACAACGTATAAAAGTGTTTGGTCCCGTGTTTCATGAGCTGAAATAAAAGATCCCAGAAATGTTCCATATTCACAAAAAAAAGCTTATTTCTCTCAAATTATGTGGACACATTTGTTTACATCCCTGTTAGTGAACATGTCTCCTTTGCCAAGATAATCCATCCACCAGACAGGTGTGGCATATCAAGAAGCTGATTAAACAGTATGATCATTACACAGGTGCACCTTGTGCTGAGGACAATAAAAGGCCACTCTAAAATGTGCAGTTTTGTCACACAACACAACGCCACAGATGTCTCTAGTTTTGAGGGAGCAGCAACTGGCATGCTGACTGCAGGAACGTCCACCAGAGCTTTTGCCAGAGAATCGAATGTTAATTTCTCTATCATAAGCCGCCTTTTTTTTTGAATTTGGCAGTACGTCCAACAGGCATCACAACCGCAGACCACGTGTAACCACGCCAGCCCAGGACCTCCACATCCGGCTTCTTCACCTGCGGGATTACCTGAGACAAGCCACCCAGACAGCTGATGAAACTGAGGGTTACTTCTGTTTGTAATGAAGCCATTTTGTGGAGAAAAACTCATTCTGATTAGCTGGGCCTGGCTCCCCAGTGGGTGGGTCTGACTCCCAAGTGGGTGGGCCTATGCCCTCCCAGGCCAACCCATGGCTGCGCCCTACCCAGTCATGTGAAATCCATAGATTAGGGTCTAATTAATAAATTCCTGCAGTCAGCATGCCAATTTCATTTTATGAACTGTATCTCAGTAAAATCTTTGAAATTGTTGCATGTTGCGTTTATATTTTTGTTCAGTATAGTTTTATACAGTAGCATGGTAAGCATGGTTAAAACCAATGTGATCACTAAGTTAAGCATAGGTTTAAATACGTTATGTAAATCAGACATGCTCCCCAGCCCAGACAGGTAAAAGTGAACCTGCTACTTGGCCATTATAGAATTGACACGGGTCTCCACCTTCCCTTCCTCAGGAGCTAGCTGGGGCAGGCACTGCAAACAGGGTGTGGGTTCAGGATGTATAGGGGATACAGGCAGGGTGTGGGTGGGATACAGGCAGGGTGTATGGGGGATACAGGCAGGGTGTGGGGGGATACAGGCAAGGTGTATGGGGGATACAGGGAGGGTGTGGGGGGATACAGGCAAGGTGTGGGTGGGATACAGGCAGGGTGTATGGGGGATACAGGCAGGGTGTATGGGGGATACAGGCAGGGTGTGGGTGGGATACAGGCAGGGTGTATGGAGGATACAGGCAGGGTGTGGGTGGGATACAGGCAGGGTGTATGGGGGGTACAGGCAGGGTGTGGGGGGATACAGGCAGGGTCTATAGGGGATACAGGCAGGGTGTGGGTGGGATACAGGCAGGGTGTATAGGGGATACAGGCAGGGTGTATGGGGGATACAGGCAGGGTGTGGGTGGGATACAGGCAGGGTGTATGGGGGATACAGGCAGGGTGTATGGGGGATACAGGCAGGGTGTGGGGGGATACAGGCAGGGTGTATAGGGGATACAGGCAGGGTGTGGGGGGATACAGGCAGGGTGTGGGTGGGATACAGGCAGGGTGTATGGGGGATACAGGCAGGGTGTGGGGGGGATACAGGCAGGGTGTATAGGGGATACAGGCAGGGTGTATGGGGGATACAGGTAGGGTGTATAGGGGATACAGGCAGGGTATGGGGGATACAGGCAGGGTGTATGGGGGGATACAGGCAGGGTATGGGGGATACAGGCAGGGTGTATGGGGGATACAGGCAGGGTGTGGGTGGGATACAGGCAGGGTGTATGGGGGATACAGGCAGGGTGTGGGTGGGATACAGGCAAGGTGTGGGGGGATACAGGCAGGGTGTGGGGGGATACAGGCAAGGTGTATGGGGGATACAGGCATGGTGTATGGGGGATACAGGCAGGGTGTGGGTGGGATACAGGCAGGGTGTATGGGGGATACAGGCAGGGTGTGGGTGGGATACAGGCAAGGTGTGGGGGGATACAGGCAGGGTGTGGGGGGATACAGGCAGGGTGTATGGGGGATACAGGCAGGGTGTATAGGGGATACAGGCAGGGTGTATGGGGGATACAGGCAGGGTGTATAGGGGATACAGGCAGGGTGTATAGGGGATACAGGCAGGGTGTATAGGGGATACAGGCAGGGTGTATAGGGGATACAGGCAGGGTGTATAGGGGATACAGGCAGGGTGTATGGGGGGATACAGGCAGGGTGTATAGGGGATACAGGCAGGGTGTATAGGGGATACAGGCAGGGTGTATAGGGGATACAGGCAGGGTGTGGGGGGATACAGGCAGGGTGTATAGGGGATACAGGCAGGGTGTATAGGGGATACAGGCAGGGTTTATAGGGGATACAGGCAGGGTGTATAGGGGATACAGGCAGGGTGTATAGGGGATACAGGCAGGGTGTATAGGGGATACAGGCAGGGTGTGGGGGGATACAGGCAGGGTGTGGGTGGGATACAGGCAGGGTGTATAGGGGATACAGGCAGGGTGTATAGGGGATACAGGCAGGGTGTATAGGGGATACAGGCAGGGTGTATAGGGGATACAGGCAGGGTGTGGGTGGGATACAGGCAGGGTGTATAGGGGATACAGGCAGGGTGTGGGTGGGATACAGGCAGGGTGTATAGGGGATACAGGCAGGGTGTATGGGGGATACAGGCAGGGTGTATGGAGGATACAGGCAGGGTGTATAGTGGATACAGGCAGGGTGTATAGGGGATACAGGCAGGGTGTGGGTGGGATACAGGCGGGGTGTATAGGGGATACAGGCAGGGTGTATGGGGGATACAGGCAGGGTGTATGGGGGATACAGGCAGGGTGTATGGAGGATACAGGCAGGGTGTGGGTGGGATACAGGCAGGGTCTATGGGGGATACAGGCAGGGTGTGGGGGATACAGGCAGGGTCTATGGGGGATACAGGCAGGGTGTGGGTGGGATACAGGCAGGGGGAGCTTAGAAAGGGGATTCTTTATGCATCTATGTGTATTGCTTTCATGTTGTCCAGCCAGTAACTAAGTTGAGGTTGCCTGGGGCGTAGGCTAATTCTCACCCTCAGATCACAAGCATGAAATGAGAGAGCAGAGAGCGTTAAAGCCCTGGGGTTAATCAGCTTCCTAGCAACATATATCCAACAGCCTGGCTTCCATATAAATCTGCACAAATGGTTTCATTTAAGATGATCCCCAGAATCTCCTGCACACACTTTACTCACGGGGAGAGAGGCACTAAACAGACAAGAGGCGGGTGACGGGGTATGTCACAAATAGTGCACTACTTTTGCCCAGAACGCTATGGGCCCTGGTCAAAGGTAATGCCCTATAAAGGGAATAAGGTGCTGTTTCGGACACAGCCAACATGGGAATAATTTTTTTAATAAAGGTGAAAAAGCCTTTTTCTGTTCTTGACAGCTGGTAATCATGATGTCATCCTGTAATTGTTCTAGACAGCTGGTAATCATGATGTCATCCTGTAATTGTTCTACACAGCTGGTAATCATGATGTCATCCTGTAATTGTTCTAGACAGTTGGTAATCATGATGTCATCCTGTAATTGTTCTAGACAGTTGGTAATCATGATGTCATCCTGTAATTTTTCTAGACAGCTGGTAATCATGATGTCATCCTGTAACTGTTCTTGACAGCTGGTAATCATGATGTCATCCTGTAATTGTTCTTGACAGTTGGTAATCATGATGTCATCCTGTAATTTTTCTAGACAGCTGGTAATCATGATGTCATCCTGTAACTGTTCTTGACATCTGGTAATCATGATGTCATCCTGTAATTGTTCTTGACAGCTGGTAATCATGATGTCATCCTGTAACTGTTCTAGACAGCTGGAAATCATGATGTCATCCTGTAATTGTTCTTGACAGCTGGTAATTATGATGTCATCCTGTAACTGTTCTAGACAGCTGGAAATCATGATGTCATCCTGTAATTGTTCTTGACAGCTGGTAATTATGATGTCATCCTGTAATTGTTCTACACAGCTGGTAATCATGATGTCATCCTGTAATTGTTCTAGACAGCTGGTAATCATGATGTCATCCTGTAATTTTTCTAGACAGCTGGTAATCATGATGTCATCCTGTAACTGTTCTTGACAGCTGGTAATCATGATGTCATCCTGTAATTGTTCTAGACAGCTGGTAATCATGATGTCATCCTGTAATTGTTCTAGACAGCTGGTAATCATGAAGTCATCCTGTAATTGTTCTAGACAGCTGGTAATCATGATGTCATCCTGTAATTGTTCTAGACAGCTGGTAATCATGATGTCATCCTGTAATTGTTCTAGACAGCTGGTAATCATGATGTCATCCTGTAATTGTTCTAGACAGTTGGTAATCATGATGTCATCCTGTAATTTTTCTAGACAGCTGGTAATCATGATGTCATCCTGTAACTGTTCTTGACAGCTGGTAATCATGATGTCATCCTGTAATTGTTCTTGACAGTTGGTAATCATGATGTCATCCTGTAATTTTTCTAGACAGCTGGTAATCATGATGTCATCCTGTAACTGTTCTTGACATCTGGTAATCATGATGTCATCCTGTAATTGTTCTTGACAGCTGGTAATCATGATGTCATCCTGTAACTGTTCTAGACAGCTGGAAATCATGATGTCATCCTGTAATTGTTCTTGACAGCTGGTAATTATGATGTCATCCTGTAACTGTTCTAGACAGCTGGAAATCATGATGTCATCCTGTAATTGTTCTTGACAGCTGGTAATTATGATGTCATCCTGTAATTGTTCTACACAGCTGGTAATCATGATGTCATCCTGTAATTGTTCTAGACAGCTGGTAATCATGATGTCATCCTGTAATTTTTCTAGACAGCTGGTAATCATGATGTCATCCTGTAACTGTTCTTGACAGCTGGTAATCATGATGTCATCCTGTAATTGTTCTAGACAGCTGGTAATCATGATGTCATCCTGTAATTGTTCTAGACAGCTGGTAATCATGAAGTCATCCTGTAATTGTTCTAGACAGCTGGTAATCATGATGTCATCCTGTAATTGTTCTAGACAGTTGGTAATCATGATGTCATCCTGTAATTTTTCTAGACAGCTGGTAATCATGATGTCATCCTGTAACTGTTCTTGACAGCTGGTAATCATGAAGTCATCCTGTAACTGTTCTTGACATATGGTAATCATGATGTCATCCTGTAATTGTTCTTGACAGCTGGTAATCATGATGTCATCCTGTAACTGTTCTAGACAGCTGGAAATCATGATGTCATCCTGTAATTGTTATTGACAGCTGGTAATTATGATGTCATCCTGTAATTGTTCTACACAGCTGGTAATCATGATGTCATCCTGTAATTGTTCTAGACAGCTGGTAATCATGATGTCATCCTGTAATTTTTCTAGACAGCTGGTAATCATGATGTCATCCTGTAACTGTTCTTGACAGCTGGTAATCATGATGTCATCCTGTAATTGTTCTAGACAGCTGGTAATCATGATGTCATCCTGTAATTGTTCTAGACAGCTGGTAATCATGAAGTCATCCTGTAATTGTTCTAGACAGCTGGTAATCATGATGTCATCCTGTAGTTTGTCTAGACAGCTGGTAATCATGATATCAACCTGTAATTGTTCTAGACAGTTGGTAATCATGATGTCATCCTGTAATTGTTCTAGACAGCTGGTAATCATGATGTCATCCTGTAATTGTTCTAGATAGCTGTTAATCATGATGTCATCCTGTAACTGTTCTTGACATCTGGTAATCATGATGTCATCCTGTAATTGTTCTTGACAGCTGGTAATCATGATGTCATCCTGTAACTGTTCTAGACAGCTGGAAATCATGATGTCATCCTGTAATTGTTCTAGACAGCTGGTAATCATGATGTCATCCTGTAATTGTTCTAGATAGCTGGTAATCATGATGTCGTCCTGTAACTGTTCTTGACATCTGGTAATCATGATGTCATCCTGTAATTGTTCTTGACAGCTGGTAATCATGATGTCATCCTGTAACTGTTCTAGACAGCTGGAAATCATGATGTCATCCTGTAATTGTTCTTGACAGCTGGTAATCATGATGTCATCCTGTAATTGTTCTACACAGCTGGTAATCATGATGTCATCCTGTAATTGTTCTAGACAGCTGGTAATCATGATGTCATCCTGTAATTTTTCTAGACAGCTGGTAATCATGATGTCATCCTGTAACTGTTCTTGACAGCTGGTAATCATGATGTCATCCTGTAACTGTTCTAGACAGCTGGTAATCATGATGTCATCCTGTAATTGTTCTAGACAGCTGGTAATCATGATGTCATCCTGTAATTTTTCTAGACAGCTGGTAATCATGATGTCATCCTGTAACTGTTCTTGACAGCTGGTAATCATGATGTCATCCTGTAACTGTTCTAGACAGCTGGTAATCATGATGTCATCCTGTAATTGTTCTAGACAGCTGGTAATCATGATGCCATCCTGTAATTGTTCTAGATAGCTGGTAATCATGATGTCATCCTGTAATTGTTCTAGACAGCTGGTAATCATGATGTCAACCTGTAATTTTTCTAGACAGTTGGTAATCATGATGTCATCCTGTAATTGTTCTAGACAGCTGGTAATCATGATGTCATCCTGTAATTGTTCTAGATAGCTGGTAATCATGATGTCATCCTGTAACTGTTCTTGACAGCTGTTAATCATGATGTCAACCTGTAATTTTTCTAGACAGCTGGTAATCATGATGTCATCTTGTAATTGTTCTAGACAGTTGGTAATCATGATGTCATCCTGTAATTGTTCTTGACAGTTGGTAATCATGATGTCATCCTGTAATTGTTCTTGACTGTTGTTAATCACGATGTCATCCTGTAATTGTTCTTGAAAGCTGGTAATCATGATGTCATCCTGTAATTGTTCTAGACAGTTGGTAATCACGATGTCATCCTGTAATTGTTCTAGACAGCTGGTAATCATGATGTCATCCTGTAACTGTTCTAGACAGCTGGTAATCATGATGTCATCCTGTAACTGTTCTAGACAGCTGGTAATCATGATGTCATCCTGTAATTGTTATAGACAGCTGGTAATCATGATGTCATCCTGTAATTGTACTTGACAGCTGGTAATCACGATGTCATCCTGTAATTGTTCTCGACAGTTGGTAATCATGATGTCATCCTGTAATTGTTCTAGACAGTTGGTAATCACGATGTCATCCTGTCATTGTTCTAGACAGCTGGTAATCATGATGTCATCCTGTAATTGTTCTAGACAGCTGGTAATCATGATGTCATCCTGTAATTGTTCTAGACAGTTGTTAATCATGATGTCATCCTGTAATTGTTCTAGACAGTTGGTAATCATGATGTCATCCTGTAATTGTTCTAGACAGCTGGTAATCATGATGTCATCCTGTAATTGTTATAGACAGTTGGTAATCATGATGTCATCCTGTAATTGTTCTTGACAGCTGGTAATCATGATGTCATCCTGTAACCGTTCTTTACAGCTGGTAATCATGATGTCATCCTGTAACTGTTCTTGACAGCTGGTAATCATGAAGTCATCCTGTAATTGTTCTAGACAGTTGGTAATCATGATGTCATCCTGTAATTGTTCTTGAAAGCTGGTAATCATGATGTCATCCTGTAACTGTTCTAGACAGCTGGTAATCATGATGTCATCCTGTAATTGTTCTAGACAGCTGGTAATCATGATGTCATCCTGTAATTGTTCTTGAAAGCTGGTAATCATGATGTCATCCTGTAACTGTTCTAGACAGCTGGTAATCATGATGTCATCCTGTAATTGTTCTAGACAGCTGGTAATCATGATATCATCCTGTAATTGTTCTTGACAGCTGGTAATCATGATGTCATCCTGTAACTGTTCTTGACAGCTGGTAATCATGAAGTCATCCTGTAATTGTTCTTGACAGCTGGTAATCATGATGTCATCCTGTAATTGTTCTAGACAGTTGGTAATCATGATGTCATCCTGTAATTTTTCTAGACAGCTGGTAATCATGATGTCATCCTGTAATTTTTCTAGACAGTTGTTAATCATGATGTCATCCTGTAATTGTTCTAGACAGTTGGTAATCATGATGTCATCCTGTAATTGTTCTAGACAGCTGGTAATCATGATGTCATCCTGTAATTGTTCTAGACAGTTGGTAATCATGATGTCATCCTGTAATTGTTCTTGACAGCTGGTAATCATGATGTCATCCTGTAACTGTTCTTGACAGCTGGTAATCATGATGTCATCCTGTAACTGTTCTTGACAGCTGGTAATCATGAAGTCATCCTGTAATTGTTCTAGACAGTTGGTAATCATGATGTCATCCTGTAATTGTTCTTGAAAGCTGGTAATCATGATGTCATCCTGTAACTGTTCTAGACAGCTGGTAATCATGATGTCATCCTGTAATTGTTCTAGACAGCTGGTAATCATGATGTCATTCTGTAATTGTTCTTGAAAGCTGGTAATCATGATGTCATCCTGTAACTGTTCTAGACAGCTGGTAATCATGATGTCATCCTGTAATTGTTCTAGACAGTTGGTAATCATGATGTCATCCTGTAATTGTTCTTGACAGCTGGTAATCATGATGTCATCCTGTAATTGTTCTACACAGCTGGTAATCATGATGTCATCCTGTAATTGTTCTAGACAGCTGGTAATCATGATGTCATCCTGTAATTTTTCTAGACAGCTGGTAATCATGATGTCATCCTGTAACTGTTCTTGACAGCTGGTAATCATGATGTCATCCTGTAACTGTTCTAGACAGCTGGTAATCATGATGTCATCCTGTAATTGTTCTAGACAGCTGGTAATCATGATGTCATCCTGTAATTTTTCTAGACAGCTGGTAATCATGATGTCATCCTGTAACTGTTCTTGACAGCTGGTAATCATGATGTCATCCTGTAACTGTTCTAGACAGCTGGTAATCATGATGTCATCCTGTAATTGTTCTAGACAGCTGGTAATCATGATGCCATCCTGTAATTGTTCTAGATAGCTGGTAATCATGATGTCATCCTGTAATTGTTCTAGACAGCTGGTAATCATGATGTCATCCTGTAATTGTTCTAGACAGTTGGTAATCATGATGTCATCCTGTAATTGTTCTAGACAGCTGGTAATCATGATGTCATCCTGTAATTGTTCTAGATAGCTGGTAATCATGATGTCATCCTGTAACTGTTCTTGACAGCTGTTAATCATGATGTCACCTGTAATTTTCTAGACAGCTGGTAATCATGATGTCATCTTGTAATTGTTCTAGACAGTTGGTAATCATGATGTCATCCTGTAATTGTTCTTGACAGTTGGTAATCATGATGTCATCCTGTTAATTGTTCTGACTGTTGTTAATCACGATTGTCATCCTGTAATTGTCTTGAAAGCTGGTAATCATGATGTCATCCTGTAATTGTTCTAGACAGTTGGTATCACGATGTCATCCTGTAATTGTTCTAGACATGTGTAATCATGATGTCATCCTGTAACTGTTCTAGACAGCTGGTAATCATGATGTAATCCTGTAACTGTTCTAGACAGCTGGTAATCATGATGTCATCCTGTAATTGTTATAGACAGCTGGTAATCATGATGTCATCCTGTAATTGTACTTGACAGCTGGTAATCACGATGTCATCCGTAATTGTTCTCGACAGTGTAATCATGATGTCATCCTGTAATTGTTCTAGACAGTTGTAATCACGATGTCATCCTGTCATTGTTCTAGACAGCTGGTAATCATGATGTCATCCTGTAATTGTTCTAGACAGCTGGTAATCATGATGTCATCCTGTAATTGTTCTAACAGTTGTTAATCATGATGTCATCCTGTAATTGTTCTAGACAGTTGGTAATCTGATGTCATCCTGTAATTGTTCTAGACAGCTGGTAATCATGATGTCATCCTGTAATTGTTCTAGACAGCTGTTAATCATGATATCATCCTGTAATTGTTCTTGACAGCTGGTAATCATGATGTCATCCGGTACCTGTTCTTGACAGCTGGTAATCATGAAGTCATCCTGTAATTGTTCTTGACAGCTGGTAATCATGATGTCATCCTGTAATTGTTCTAGACAGTTGGTAATCATGATGTCATCCTGTAATTTTTTCTAGACAGCTGGTAATCATGAGGTCATCCTGTAATTTTTCTAGACAGTTGTTAATCATGATGTCATCCTGTAATTGTTCTAGACAGTTGGTAATCATGATGTCATCCTGTAATTGTTCTAGACAGCTGGTAATCATGATGTCATCCTGTAATTGTTCTAGACAGTTGGTAATATGATGTCATCCGGTAATTGTTCTTGACAGCTGGTAATCATGATGTCATCCTGTAACTGTTCTTGACAGCTGGTAATCTGATGTCATCCTGTAACTGTTTCTTGACAGCTGGTAATCATGAAGTCATCCTGTAATTGTTCTAGACAGTTGGTAATCATGATGTCATCCTGTAATTGTTCTTGAAAGCTGTATCATG